>NC_077229.1:445372798-445595298 GCF_027887165.1 Monodelphis domestica
TAAACATAGAAAATGTAGCACTCCTTAAAGCAAAGCCATCATTTTGCTGTTACTTTGTGGAGGCTAAGCAGAAAAAGGTTAGACTCATGAATAGGTAGTTCTTTCTTTTCTAAATTTATTTAGAATATTTCTCCATTGTTAGAAGATTCATATTCTTTCCCTCTGAAGAAAGTATTCATGATATATAGTCATGAGGCTATTTTTTAAGCCTTTACCTTCTTTCTTAGAATTGATACATTCCAAGGTTCTAAGGACTAGGCAATGGGGATTAAGTGACTTGCCCAGGATCTCACAGCTAAGAATTGTCTGAGGCCAGATTTGAAGCCTGGTCCTCCTGTCTTCAGGTCTGACTCTTTATCCATTGAGCCACCTAGCTGACCTGGCCTGAGGCTT
Source organism: Monodelphis domestica (assembly GCF_027887165.1). Lineage (NCBI taxonomy): Eukaryota > Metazoa > Chordata > Mammalia > Didelphimorphia > Didelphidae > Monodelphis > Monodelphis domestica. Next base: position 445,373,192 of record NC_077229.1, read on the forward strand.
TAAGTAGACTATAAACTATAAACTTCTTAGATTTCTTAGATCTGAGCTTTATTTTATAACAGCTTTTTTTCATCTTTGTGCCCTTTTTAAACTGAAGTCAACAATCAGTCAAGTAAGTGAATGTGTATTTATTAATATGATAGAAGTAATATTAATTATAATAATATTAATAAATATTAAGCTCCTACTATTTGTCAGGCACCAGTAGTAAGGTGTATGTGAACTTGGCCTGGAGGGTTTTATGAAGTTTTTCATAGAATCTCACAACCTCTTCAGCCTCTGCAGCAGGCTGTGGTGCATGAATGTCATTCTCTTCACAGTGGTTTCTCTGTTGAAGTTCCTCCCCAGTATGAGTACTGAGAAACAGGATGGCCAATTGTTCCCTAAACTGATGTATCTTATTTTCTTTGGCTACAGCATGAAATCAATCTCATCAACTCTTCCAAGGAAAGCATAGGTGAAGTCATTCTTCTATTTATTTAGCTGGAACTTCCTCTTGCTTTCTGGTTTTATACTGAGAAAATACATACTGTTATGGTACAGTTTTTCCATTATGGTAGATTGTTGCCCATTGGACAATTAGCATGGCAACAATAAAGTTGTTTATAGATCTTAGAACTAGGATTCTTAACATTTTCTGCCCTGTTTTACACAGAAGGGAAAAGGAAGGGAACCAGTCACAAAGACCTGACTGAAAGCCACTTTTAATTTTTATTTGGTCAACTCCCATAGCAAGAAAAATCCATGACCTAGTAGCCAAACTACCAGAGCTGAACACATCTATCCTTAGCTGCTGGAGAAGTTTGAACAATAGCTTCATTCTATCTAGAGCCTCTGTCCCACTGGCACAGTCTTTGGGAATCCAGGACCATATCTGTAATAGATGGTAATATTAGGAGATTTATGATAATAGGACAGAGACACCAGGAAGCCAGCTAAAGGGAAGGCTGGATCTTACACTCCTTCCCCCCCCCCCCACACCACTTCCTGTCCCTTTCTCAACTGATCTAAAGGTTCTTCTCAGGGATGGTAAGCTTGAAGGGTTTCCCCAATAACTAATCCCATAATTTACATCTTTTAACTACGAGGGTTTTATTCTTTAAGATAGAGGAAGTAAAGAGGGAAAGGGGGAAAGAGGAAAATAGGTTTCCCTAACTTCCTATGATTTCCTGTTGATTGAAGATTTTCACAATGTGTTCACTCAAGGAAATAAGGTTATTTTCTCTGTGGGGAGATATTGTTAGCAAAAGCTGACATAAATTCTTCAGAGCTAAGCTCCAAATCTTCTTAGTACTCGGTCAGAAAAATAATCATTGACCAAGAGAGGAATTGGTTTTCCTGATTCCTTTCAACAGTCAGAGGAAAGAAGAAGTGAAGTCAAGCTGTTGGGCTTCCCAACTGTCCCCTCTTCAAGATTCTATTGGAATCTCGTACCCATCTGGTTGATTGGCAGTTCATCAAATTCCAAATCTCTTGCTTTTTCTTGCAGATCCATCTTGTGTTGCAATCTTTTCCTTACATATCCAGGACATAGTAAGCATCAGAATAGGACTTTATTCAGGTGAGATCTAACAGTGAAGATGGGAGGAAGGGCAGGTTTAGGAAGGGAAGAATCCATTTTAATGTTTTTGAGTTTAATACATTAACTGGACATCTAGGGAAAGACATAGATGGTTAGAGATCTCTGGGAAAAAGATGTTACTGGATATATAGATTTGAAAAAGCTCAGGATACAGATTATTACTCAAGTCTGGGAGTAGATCAAGCTGACCATGAAGAAATGTCTAGAGGAATGAAGAAATCCAAGGATGATAAAAAAAATGATAGGGAGAGGGAGGAAGAAGATGATACAGTAGAAACCCCAAAAAGAACAACCAGATATATAGGAAGTTACCCAGAAAAAAAGGAGTATCATGAGATCTAAGGTGCTCAAAATTTGGGATGTCCTTGAAGAAACTGTAGCATATCAAAATAATTGAATGCTATAAAGAATTATTTCTTTGATCAAAATACATAATCTCAGTGTGGGCATCCTATCCAACAATATATAGTGCAATCCTTTTGTGTGATTTTTAAAAGTTGCTATGGTCAAAGGCAATTCATCACTGAATGGGCAACCTAAATTACAATAACTTATTTATTTATTTAAATCACCTTAACAAATATTTATTAAGAGTACATGAAGGGCACAGTGGATAGAGCACTAGGCCTGGAGTTGGGAGAAGCTGAGTCCAGATCTGACCACAGACACTTCCCAGCTGTGTGACCCTGAACAAGTCATTTAACCCCAACTGCCTAGCCCTTACAGCTCTTCTTTCTTTGAATTGATACTAAGATAGAAGGTAAGAGTTGTTGGTTTTTTTTAAGAATGTACAAAGGGCAAAGATTTCTAAATGTTAACAGCCATTGCCACAAATATGAAAGCCTCTTGCTTTTGACTTTCTTTTGGCCACCAGTTGTCCCTATAACACTGCTTTGCACTGCAGCAATTAATTTTTTAGGAAGAACATTCCTAAACCCACATAAGAGGTCTTTTATGTATTTGGTGCAAGGGATAAAAATTCAAGAATCTCTTGCCTTTAAGAGAGCTGAGCCCACCATAAGGGAATGTCTTCTGAGAGACAAGTAAGGAAAGAAGTCAGAACGAAAATCTGTCACTGAGGATTTCACAAGACTCCACGCCACAAAACATGAGATGAAACACTTCAATATTCCTTCTAGTCAGCGCATCTATTTTTCAGGCAGAAAATTCTTTCCTGCTTGGTGCCTAGATTTTTATTTTGTGCTTATGTTGCCTGTGTTAACAGTGAAGTCACAAATTCCTTGACCACAATGACTCACAAGATGTAAAAATTTTCAAAGAATGACCAGGGTACACAAATGCTTTGTCCCACCTCCAGGAGAGAGACTGAAAACCCTGCTTAATGGCCCTCCCACCTGAGGATGTGTCATCCAAACTACCTCTCCCTGATAATAATCTGAGGGTATTCCCCTGAGCTCCAGCCTCTGGGTAAGTGGAGCTGGGTTTTGTTATCTGGATCTATGAGCTGCAACCATCAATAAAATCTCTCTGCTTGGGCCCATCATGAAATCATCTTTACCTAGGCCATTACTTTAAAAAGAACTGGAAATAGAAATAGAAAAAAGAAAGTTTTGTTTATACACATGAATTTTTGTCAAGAGATTCCTTCTCTTATGGAGAGAGGAGAGGAGGGAGGGAGTTCAAGTTTTAATTTTTTATCATTTTATTATTTTAACATAACAATTTTTAAAATGTTTCATTAAAGGGTTAAAATAAAAATAAACACAAAAATCAGAGCATTAGCTCTGATCACAAACAGAGGCTTGAATTCAATCTAAGGATTCTTAACCTTTTCTAGAGATCATAGACCCCTTTGGCAGTCTGGTAAATGCTAGGGACTACTCAATTTCATGTTTTTTAAAGCATAAAATAAAATGCAAAGAATAACAAAGGAAACTGAGTATATAGAAATAGAGTTATCAGAATAATTTTTATAAACAAGTCAAAGGGGGGCAGCTGGGTAGCTCAGTGGATTGAGAGCCAGGCCTAGAGATGGGAGGTCCTAGGTTCAAATCTGGCCTCAGACACTTCCCAGCTGTGTGACCCTGGGCAAGTCACTTTACCACATTGTCTAGCCCTTACCACTCTTCTGCCTTGGAGCCAATACACAGTATTGACTCCAAGATGGAAGGTAAGGGTTTAAAAAAAAACAAACAAGTCAAAGGTACCAGGTTTAACAACACCTTCCCTATTTCATCCAACCCCCTAGACTGAAAAAAGCTCATCCAAATTGCTGGCTATTTCTCCAAGCCTTAGTCTCAGTCTCCTGTGTCAAAGTCTGGGTTACCACTGAAAGGAGTCAGTACCTGAGCATCAACATCCTTCAAATCAGCACTCTAGATTATACCATTGTCTCATACCTGATTAGAAAGCATTGTGAAAGTCCAAGTTTCTACCTTGGTTGAAATTGGATGAACCTGGGGCAGCTAGGTATCATTGTTGGAAAGAGCACCAGGCCTGAAGATGGAAGGTACTGGGTTCAAATCTAGTCTCAGATACTTCCTAGCAGTGCCTGGGCAAGTCACTTAATGCCCTTTGCCTTGCTCTTGCCTTTCTGTCTTGGAGGAGGAAGAAAGAGAAGGAAAGAAAAGGAAAGAAAGAAAGAAAGAAAGAAAGAAAGAAAGAAAGAAAGAAAGAAAGAAAGAAAGAAAGAAAGAAAGAAAGAAAGAAAGAAAGAAAGAAAGAAAGAAAGAAAGAAAGAAAGAAAGAAAGAAAGAAAGAAAGAAAGAAAGAAAGAAAGAAAGAAAGGAAGGAAGGAAGGAAGGAAGGAAGGAAGGAAGGAAGGAAGGAAGGAAGGAAGGAAGGAAGGAAGGAAGGAAGGAAGGAAGGAAGGAAGGAAGGAAGGAAGGAAGGAAGGAAGGAAGGAAGAGGAAGGAAGGAAGGAAGGAAGGAAGGAAGGAAGGAAAGTCTCAAATTTTTTCTGTGCTGTAGATCCCAAGGAGAGAAAAAGGAACACTGATAGAATTCCTCAGAACTATGCACACGTGATAGTGCCTGACATTATCTAACAGTAGTTCACAGAAGTAGGGGAACAGTCAAGGTCCAAGTTACCTTTAAGCTTTCCTGAATCCCTCTCTTTCACCTTCAAAGACATGTCAGACTTCACTGACCTCTTTCTCTCTGGTCTCTAGGCATTAGATAGGAAGAAAAGGAAGTAGGGAAAGAGGCAAACCAAGAAGCAAAGGAGGAGAGAATGCCTCATTATGCCTGAAACATCAACAAACATGAGAAAAGAACAGAGCCACTCTAGCCATATAGATGACTGGAGAAATCTCACCATGTTTATTTTCTGCACATTAGGGTGTCTAGATTGAACTAGATTGAAGAAAGAAATCTTGCTGATAGTTCTATGCACAGAGGAACCACCTACATCCTACATGGAGGACTAAAAATTAGGTTCCCCTCCTTCAGCACTGAATGAAGTATTTTCCAAGTATCCAACATCCCAACAGAGAGTGTGTGTGAGAAAAGCAATGCCGTTGTCTTCAGCCACTAGTTATTCCTGGCCTTTTCAGGCTCCTCAAGGCCTCTTACTAACGGGAAAAACAAAGGTATTCAGCAGTAGAGGATCTGGAAGCACCCCTAGCAATTAAGCTTACAGGAACATAATTTCCACTTCCATTTTAAAGTTAATTGTAAACACTTTGTCAATTTAATTATTCAGAGAGCATAGAGACCAAAGGTATTTGGGAATAAAGGTATCTCAAAATGAAGCCTATTTCAGTTTACAGTTTCTCCTGGCCTTAGTTAAGTCTTAATTCCTTTAGCTCTCAACGTCACTTATACATCAGAGATTATAATACTGGACCGCCTGTTTCTAAGCGAGGATACCTTCTTCATCTTCATTCTTTCTGGCTCTATCTGGCAGCCAGGAGGTTGAGGAGATGCACCTCATTCTCTTCCCACAGGATTGTGATTTCTTCTTCCAGGTGTTTATATTCCCTACATCTTTCAGTCCCTAAAAAATGAGTTCCCTCGTAATCCTTTGGGTTATGAGTACCTGGGGTGGTGACCATCTGCTGAAAATATTTTCTGAACTTCTTATCCGTCAATATTCTGGCCAGGCAGTTGTGAGCAGCACTTGTGTCTTTTGTCATGGTACAATTGCAGTACAATTTATCTGTTGAGTTCTTCAAGGAGATTTTGAGGCCAATATTCCCAGTAGAAAGATTTATTGCCTTGTTAGTTTATAAACTTCTGACATCTAATTCTAATCCAATAAAATCTAATAACCATTTGTAAAAGGCCTACTATGTATCAAGCACTGGGCTGAGCACTAGGGATACAATTAATAAAAACAGATAGTCCTTGCCCTTGGGAGCTTATAATCTTTGTTTTTCTTTTGTCTCTTTTAAGTCTTTACTTTTTATCTTAATAACAACTCTAAGACAGAAGGGCAAGGGCTAGGCAAACAAGGTTAAGGGACTTGCCCAGGGTCACACAGCTAGGAAGGACATGTCTGAAGTCAGAGCTGAAGGAACTCAGTCTGATGCAGGAAAACAAGGGAATAAAGTGGGGTGAGGGAAGAGATGTGATTAGTGGAATTAAAACCAGACAGAGCAGCAGATGCAAAGTGGAGTGAGGAGCTGAGAATTCAGTTTCTGGCTTCTGTAACAGCAAACATATGAAGGATTTTAGTACTCCAACCTCCAGCCTTCCAATCAGAGGAGAAAGAAGGCTGAGGGAGGTGGCATCAACCAATGCTTCAGTTAGTAGTATGGGGGGTGAATTTAGAAGTTATTTGATTTTATCTTGGAAGGGGCACTAGGAAGGGAAGCAGGTACAAAGTTAAGATTCTGGCCTTGAGGTAGTATCTGTCAGTGAACAAACTTTAAGTACCTACTATGCGCCAGGCACTATACTAAGTTCCGGGGATACAAAGAAAGACCAGAGATAGACCCTGGTCTCATAAAGCTCAGGCTAATGGGGAAGAACACATGCCAACTATTAAGTAGGAACAAGATATATACAGCAGATAACCTGGAGATCATCAGCAGAGGGAAGGCACTAGCCTTAGAGGGGGATTAGGACAGGCTTCCCTTGGAAAGTGGGATTTTAAGTGAACTGTGAAGGGAGCCAGGAGAAAGAAAAGAGGGAGGGCTTTCCAAGCCTAAGGGACAGCCAGTGAAAATGCAGTCAGGAAATGAAGTTCCTTGTTTGAGGAATGATGAGGAAGCCCAAGTCACCAGCTCTCTCCCAGAGCACTGAGTGAGATGTAAGAAGACAGGAAAGACATGTGTGGAGTGGAGGGGTTTGGGTGGGGATAGAGAGGATTTTATATTTGATCCTGGAGAGGACAGGATGCCAAAGGAGTTAATAGAGTAGGGAGTGATAGTCAGATAAAGTAGGGTCAGATATGGACTCGGGGGAAGAGTGAGGAGTTGAAGACCCAACCCAATCCAATCAGCATTCAGTAAATGCCTATTATGTGCCAGGCACTGTCATAAATGCTGGGGACATCATTATTTTTAAAAATGTTATTATCATCATGCAAAACCCACTTCCATGTTGGTCATTGTTGTAAGAGCACCCTCGTACATAAGCCAAACCCCCAAATCAAACCAAAGATACACTGATGTGAAAGACAACTCCAACAGTTCCTTCTCTGGAGGAGGAGAGCATTCCCCTTCATAAGTCTTTTAGATCAGTGCAGTGCTGAGAGGAGCCAAGTTTTCACAGTTCATCATCATACAATATTGCTGTTGCTATGTACAGTGTTCTCCTGGTCCTGCTTGTTTTGCTCTGCATCAGTTCTTGCAGATCTTTCCAGTTTTTTTTTTTCTGAAATCTCTTGCTTATCATTTCTTATAGCACTATAGTATTCCATCACCAACATGTAGCACAGGTTTGTACAGCCCTTCCCAACTGAAGGGTCATGGGGATATAATTATTTTTTAAAAAAGAAAGAGGCTCTGACCTCAAGGAGCTTACCATCTAATAGGTGAGGAAGTCAATACACAAAGGGAGGGAGGGAGGCTGAGGACTAGGAGATTAGGGGGTACCCAGTATAGAGACATCTTGTTCCAAGGAATTGAAATCTAGGCACAGCAGCAGTTTCAGGGTGGAATGACACCCGAATTTATAGCCTGGATGATTGGAAGGATTGTGGTACCCTGCATAGTAATAAGAAAATGAGGAGGAGAGGAAGTCGTAAGAGAAAAGTTGAGTTTATGGAAGTCTGGGGGTTAAGAGACAAAACTATCTAAGTCGATCTGTGAATCATCTGCATAGACATAATTGAATCTAAGGCAGAGACTTGGGGGACACTCATGTTTAGAGGGTATGACCTGGATGAGATTCAGCCGCAGAGACTAAGAAGAAGCAGAGAGGCAGAAGAAGAACCAGGATAAAGTAGTGACAACAAAAACCTAGAGAGGGGAGAGCATCAAGGAGAAGAAGAATGATCAACAGTGTTAAAGACTGAAGAAAGGTAACAAAATGGGCATTGGTTGGGGGGAGCCATTAAATTTGATTATTAAGATATCATGGATAACTTTGGAGAGAGCATTTTCAGCTAAATGAAGATGGAACTGTTAAGAAGAAGAAAGTGAGGATAAAGTGAATGGAGGGATCCACTATAGATAGCCTTGTCAAGGAATTTAGCCCCCAAAGGGAGGAGAGGTATGGAATAACTATGAGAATTGATGGATCAAGTGGGATCAAAGGCAATCTATTAGGTTTTTCTGCATAAAGAGAAGGGTCACCTCTTCACATGAGACAAGAGAAGGTAATGAAAATGGCAGAAGGCATCTGGGAGATGTAAGATGAAGAGGGAAGAAAAGGAAGCTCTTGGTGAATGATCTCACTTTTCTTAATAAAGTATGAAGTTAGATTTTCAGCTAGGAGAGTGGAGGAAAGAGCTATGGGAGGTTTGAGGAAAGACGAAGAGATGTGGAAAAATCCCACTTGTGGTAAATGGGAAAAATGAATCAAATTGTTGGTAGTGATGGTTTAGCCATTTTCAGTTATGTCCAACTTTTATTGACCCCTTTTGGAGTTTTCTGGGCATAGATACTATAGTAGTTAGACATTTCCTTGCCTAGCTCATTTTACAGATAAAGAAATTGAGACAAATAGTGTTAAGTGACTTGCCAGGGTCAGGTAGCTAGTAAGGGACTGAGGCTGGATCTGAACTCAGGTTTTCTGGACTCCAGGCTCTGAACACTATTCACTGCACCCTCCAGTGAGTCAATTAAAAAGATGTAAAAGATTGCCTTGCTGCAGTGAGAGCTCAGTTAGGATTATGTAACATAAATTTGCAGCTGATATATTTAGCATGATTTTGTGTTTTTTCCTCTGGGTTTGTTCATTGTATTTTGCTAGGTATTTAGTAGGTGCTAAATTTTGTAGCTTGCAGTGATGGGTTCCAACTTCTTTATGATTATTAACAACTTAAATTTGTATGATGCTTTAAGGTTTACAAAGTGTTTCTTGAAGCAGTCCTATGAGATAAACTTAAGGTATAAGATAAGATTAGCTCATAGGACTGCTGTAAGAAACATGTTTTTTTACCTTCGTGACTTAGTGACATAGCTAGTATGTCTCACCCTGGCTGTCATTTCAAGGCATTTTTCATTCCACCACAGTGACCTCAGAGTTGAAATGCTAAGAAATAAGTCTAGGCCCTTATCCATGCAAATCAAATACAGTAACATCATTATACAGAGCAATAGCCCATATTTACAAGTAAGCAATTCAAAACCACTTTATTTCTGTTTCAGCTATGAAGTGTTACTCATGCATTATTTATTTACAACAATTCAAGCTGTTCCAAAGTGGAATGTGCTGCCTTAGATTAGTGAACATCCCATCTATCAATGTAGTATTTAAAGAGAGACTGGTCTAGAGAGCTAAAATGGAGATAAGATCCTCAAGTTCAAATCTGGCCTCAGACACTTCCCAGCTGGGTGACCCTGGGCAAGTCACTTAACCCCCATTGCCTCATCCTTGCCATTCTTCTGCCTTGGAACTGTTACCTAGTATCCATTCTAAGATGGAGGGTAAAGGTTTGTTTGTTTGTAAACCCATAAGGGTTTACCCTCTATCTTAGAATGGATACTAGGTATCAGTTCCAAGGCAGAAGAATGGCAAGGGCTAGGCAATGGGGGTTAAGTGACTTGCCCAGGGTCACCCAGCTGGGAAGTGTCTGAGGCCAGATTTGAAGTCAGGACCTCTAGGTCCTGCCTCTAGGCCTGGCTCTCATTCCACTGAGCTACCCAGCTGCCCCCTGTTTGTTTTTTAACAAGGCTGGTTGGGGATGTTGCTGAGACAGATCATACTTGGACTGCATGACCCTTAACAATCCTTTCTAACTGAGCTTTAATCATTCCATGTGATGGATAATTAGCCTGGCATTTACTAGAACTCTGAAAGGGATTCTCTCTATTCATGACCTCCTCCTAGTTCTTCAGTTGAGAGTACTGGAGAGAGTTTGGCTCCAGAATTTGCCCTGTGGAATCAAGTTAATAATCTGTTGTGTAGAGCAGAGACCTCCTGTGAGGATGTGCTACATACCATGAAGCATTCTAGCATTTAACTGCTACCATGTGTTTCATAAGTCATTCCAAATTGGCCTATAGTTCAAGTATCCACTTTCTTTCACCATAAGGTATAAGAAATCCGTTTCCATCTGTCAATGTTTATTCTGAAACGAGTCTAGACGATGGCTGTGGACTTCCCATTTAATGCCTGTCTTTGTTTCTCACATCCAGCTAGCTGAGATCGCTTGATGTTTGGAAGTCACTTGATGGTGTTCCTGAATCTCTCCTAGTATTTTTTCATACTTGAGAGAATTTTGAAACAGAACCACAATCTCTAGGAATCTTTAATTATCTTCAAAGGAAATGGATTTAAATTGCCTTTGGAGATTGACATTCGTGTATTCAGCTACTTTGTGTGTACGTGGTATGTCTATTTTACAAGTTTACTACAAGGAATGCAGACTTGGAGTTGAAAAGGACCTCCAGTGTGAGGGCTTTGCTGAGCCCTTTCCATGGTTGCTTGGTGTCCACCTTTTGCCCAACTCTCGTCTGTGGCTCCAGGAAGCTGTAGCATGCATAGTGGCCACACACCAATAAACCCATCTCTGCAGAAGGGCTAAACCTGTCATCCTGACTTGCCACTGGGCTTAGATGATGCAAGAGAGAGTGAAGCTGGCAATTTGGGCAACTCTACCTCACTAAAGTCCAATTCAAGTTCAAGTCATCATCACCCCACTGATATAATTGGTCCTCTCTGAAAATGAAAGATGAGCAAAAATAAACATCTATTAAGCACCTACATGCAGGCACTCTGCTAAGTCCTGGGGATGGAATCACAAATCCCCTCTTTAATAACCTCACTAAGTAGTCAACTCACCTAACTTCTGCTGGAACACTTTGAGCAATGGGGAGCTCATTACCTTAAATTATGTCAATGTAGAATTACCACAATTCTCCCCACTCCTTAACATTGATCTCACCTGTAGGAAAATTCTGAAGTAATGAAATAAAAGAGAACAATACAGTTACTGCTGAAATGAAATGGCAAGTGTGTCAATACGAAATGGGATGCCTGGGAAGTGCAAGCCTATAAATAGAAGTTTCTTGGCCATCTGGCAGCTAGTATTGTAGAAGGTTTTTCTGACTTAAATGGGAGACATTTCTGCAATTGTCAAGGTGACTGTACTTTCCTAAACAGTATCTAATTTACTAATGGCTACAATCCTGTGAGCTACTACTTAAGGCTTAATACTTAAGTATTATTCCTTTTTTTTTTTTTTAACAGAAAAGGACACCCTTTGCAAACTGGCTTCTGATCTCAGCACTGGACTGAAAATGTTCACTCCAAACTGTTGTCTTAACTGCCCAATCTTATGGTCTTTTCTCAGCCCTAATTCTTTTCCACCTGTCTGCTTCATTTGACACACAATGAAACTCTCTTTCTGGATACTCTGGATTTTTGTGACACTACTCTCTCCTAAATGCTTTTCCTGTCATCTTTGCTGGCTTATTGATTACATGATGCCCTTATCTGAAGATATTACTGGATTCTTTCCTGGCTTCTTGTCTCTGCTCCTCTACCCTCTCTCATTATCTCATTAGCACCCAAGGGTTTAAATAGCTTAAAATCTGTTTGCAGATGACTTTCAGAATCTGTGACGAGCCCCTCAGTTTTTCTTCGAAGTGTCAATCCCAAATCAGCAGTCAACTGGACATTTCAAACTGGATGCCCCCAAAACATCTTAAAAATTCAGCATTGTCTAAGACCATACTCATCTTTCCACCTAACCTAATCCATTCCGCCCTTCCCTATTCCCCCATCTCTACACCAAATCAGCCAGGAGTCAATTAAAAAAAAAACAACATATAAGCAAAAAATGTCCAAACCTGTTAGAGTGTAAGAAAATATATTTATTTATTTTCATGGCAATACTATGGCAAAACTGTTAAATACATGCATATTTTAAAAACAGACATAAGCAACACTTCAAGAGTTTACAGCCAAGCAACTAATTTTTACATTTATGATGTCTTAGTAATACATTAGTTAATAGTCTATGCCTTTGCTGTAATCATTTTTTCCAACATGATACTAAATGTCACTTTTAAAGTACACATTATTTCCAAATGCTTGCCTCCTAATCAGTCTGATTCTCCTACCTTAATTTGGTATGGTATAACAATACAGTACTAGGGGAAATATCCCTACATTTGTTACTGATAGAAAACAATAGATACAATTTCAAATTTCCACGTAATGGGTTTTCCATGGGTTTATTTCACGGCTTTCAGATTGTGATTCACTTTGATCCATATTGTTTGCATCATTATTTTTTTAATAATTCTGATTTCTTAAAGAGGTTTCTTTTATTATTATACATACTTTTAGGTATTGCATATATTCCACATGTGAGCAGATTTAAAGGTAAATCTTTAGGGGTTAGTTATTACATGAAATATAAACGGTATAGTTTTGAAGCTTATGTTTTTCTCCCAACCTTCTCTCAACTTGTACTCAGAACATCTTTACAGAACAAATTAGTAAACATGATTTATTAATATATATAGCAAACTGAAAATGCTTAACATACTTAACATTCCCTTTAAAAAAGAAAACACATATTCTACATACAACCTTATAAAAGACACAAAAACAAACCTGTTCACAGTATGTACGTATTTAGTAAACAGCAATTCAGTATAATGCAATTTTGTAAGTGAGAAAGGGGGTCAATTTCCTAGATTTATGAGGACACATGACTTGTGATTGTTTAAAGAGAGAGAAAATAAATTAAGGCAAGTATTTTTTGATGTTCCTTTTCCAGGAATGGGAAGGATGCCATAAGATAGATAAGCATACTAAAATACAGCAGTTGAATATTTTGAAATATCCACTCCAGCTTGGGGTTGCATTATTAAATATATTCCTTTAAAAATTTTAAGGAAGCAAATTAGACATATTTTACTTTGAATCAAATATATGATTAATTTTTTAAAATTCACACTATTTTTCTTTTAAAATAAATCATAGGCTACAAGATATTAGAGATGGAAAGTAGTCTCTCTTTTCAAAAAAGTACATTGAATAGACTTTTTATGTTTTCCTTCAACTGCATTATTCTTAGTGCTATTCACATTTCTGGCATTTATATTTGTGGGAATAAAGTTAAAAAAGAACTAATGGTTTGTGCTATTTTAAGAACACGAGTAAAGTACAGGATATCTATCATCAAATTGGGGGAAACTACTGGTAGGGAAGGAAGCATCTATGAAAATATAAAAAAATAAACTCTATAAAAACTAGTACTCAGTGTTCTTTTTCAATGTTGACGGCAAAATCATGAACATAGTCACTTAAAAAAAAAACCAGATCAGCAATGATTCCACACAATAAACATACTGTTTCACTTCTCCAACAAGCCAGTGGCAATGTGTTTTACTACACTGGAATAGCTTAACCTTTTAAACCACCTGGAATGCTCAGCAAATAGAACAGTGATCTAAAAATTAGGGGTTACCCATTTTTAAAATGGTATGCATTTTTTGAAGAAGTGCATATGGCATTTGTGCAATATGTAATGAAATTCAAAGAAGATTTGGTGAGAATGAAACTAACCACTTTATCAACATCCTTTTCATTGATGTGTACTATATTAAGTTTAAATTATTTGGGTTCTGATTTTTTAAAATAGAAATCAATGTGATTAACTCAATTAACTTTGTCTCTTTAACATCAATTTGTTGAAAAGATAGTCTTTTCAGTAATGAAAAGGATGAAAATTATCACTCCATATTTGGTTGATATTTATTCAATTGTGATTTATTTTTCTAAGAACGGTGCAATGTGTTTCACCTAGGCACTTTCACAGTTAAAAATAAAACAAAACTATTTCAGAGGGTTCTTGTAAGACCACAACTATGAACTCACCAAAATGTTAGATAGTCAGAATTTGACCTGCATAGATAAATTTTAAGTTTTGAACATCTAAATTACAAATTTTATGATTTCAAATGTAGGAAAGAAATTATTCAAGTGATCCAAAGGATGCAATGGAAACATACATGGTGAGCATAATAAACAGATTACTGTATGTTATCAATGACAGCATGCCCATAAAAAGCAGCATGAGACATTATCATGGAGAGAAATGACCAGAACAACAGGGGCAAATCATATATCAAAAAGGAGACAAATCCATAGCCCAAATGATGCCCTGGTATGCAAGAGACACTGAGAGAACAACACAAAAGTCTTTGGCATATTGGACAGATACGATATGAAGGATTAATGGGAAAACAGCAACAAAAATGGGACACACAGGAAAAGCACATAAGGAACTACCATAATCAGTATTAATTCACACCAATTAATGACAAAGCATAGAGAAAAATTACCACTATTGGTCTTATGATCAAACTCTGCTCTAAACACAGTAGATTCTGTTATAACACAACTCAATGTTATCACATGGGTTCACATATAATCTTGGTTAAATCGAGTATCCTGAAACACAGTTACATGTAAAGAAGCCCAATGTCATAATGCTGTAAAGTGAATGTTGATTTGAATTTCCTCAGTAATAGCATTTTTTAAGTTTTGCTCTATTAATTAATTATTAATTATTTTTGGCAACTATGACTATAAATAAAAACAGGGTAACCAAATAAAATGTTCATGATTACTATTTAAATATGGTACAGCCATAGAGCTAGAGATATGAATAAGCCAACTTTAAAAATAATTTCAGAAAATATTCTAAGATTGTCAGAATGTATGAAACTGGATGTTAAAATATAAAATAAATTTTGATGGCAATTTAATATTGGCTCACTAATGTGACAGAAAACACCTGTTTGAGTTATATATATTTGAGGAAATATCTTACACAATTGAATAGGTTTCTATATTAAGAAATCACAGCCCATGTTAATATGCACTGGTTAATACTTTCCCAAACTGTTTTCTGGTTACAGTAAGTATATGTGGTTAAGTTGTGTGCACACACTGTGGCAAAAAGAAACATTCAAAATATACACAGGGTACAGATATAGACACAACAATTCTAGTGGCATTTATGCTTGATCATATCTCAAAATGATGATACAGTCTTTTTATATAAAACAAATTAGGCTCAGAACAAAAAGCAACAATATAAAGTTTTGTTTGTTTCTTTGCTTTTAGTGCTTCAAAGTCAGAGAAATAAAAGGGCCAAAGATGAAGACCTTCCCCTCCTCCTTCCAGGAGATTTAGAATTACCCCTCAGAGGCTTCCCTTTTTTGGGGACAGGGACAGGTAATTAGGGATCCACATTAGTTGAGAATAGTTTCTGGGTAATCTAGATTTAGCACACAACCACTCATTCATAGTCTGGAAGATCTCTGGAGTATGGGGTCAGATTAGTTATACAGGGTCATTTCTTTAATTGATGTGTGACAAAGGAACACTAGGTTACTCTAGATCTTAATGTACTCTAATTTTAATGGTTACCCCAACTGGAAAAACTTGCTCTAGATCAAGGTTCAATTATCTATATTTATTAGGCATCTATGTGCCCAGCATTTCTGTAGCTGGAGGAACAAGCATCATTAGCCTGGCTCTTCTCTCCTAGACTGATGCTCAATGCTGTAGTTCTACAGCAATAAAGTCCCCCTCCCCCCCAAACCAAAAGTTATCTAAATTCAAATATGGCTCAAAATAGAAAGCAGCAGTGATTGATTCAGAGTTTTAAAGAAAGGACAAATAATGAAATATCTAATTTGAAGCAAATGTTTTAAGGACATGGATGGATATCCCCCACCGTCGGCAACAATACCAAACCTTCAGAAACTGACTAAAAAAAACCCACCTGAGTATGAATAGTTTGAGAATTCTAGTCATATATTTTTAATTGTATGTTTTTTAAATTAATAAACTATTTCTCTCCCTATTTTAGTTTCTAATTTGCAGAAACCAAAAGCATATCATATAATAGTGTTATACAATTGAAAAGCTATTGATTGTTCTCATTTCAAAGAAAGTGCCATGTTCAACACATTCAAAGATAATTTTAATTTTTTAACAGGTGAAATATTCTACATAATACAAAATGAGTTTTATCCATAGCTGTGATTTCATCAGTAAAGAAGTTTCCCAGCAATTAAATTCTCTTTACCAAAGCACATCAGCAACTGTTCTAGTCTTTAGCCTTAATTAATTTAACTCCATGATTTGCCTGGAGCCATACAGCCAATATATATCAGAGGACAGACTAGAGCCCACTGACACTGAGGTCAGGCCTTTCTTTTCACTATGCTATGCTATCTTTCTGAAACATATAAATGACAAAATTTGATAGCCTGGTTGTATTTTTTTATATGGATGGTATGTAATTACCAATTTAAATTCATCTAATATGGCAGTGTACAAAAAGTTGTAGGATTTGGAGTCATGAAAGTATACTCTGTGACACTGGACAAATCACTTACTCTTTGCCTCAGCTTTGTCAACTGTAGAAATATTCAGGATAATAACAGCACCTTTCTCCCAGGATTGTTGTGAGAACCAAATGAAATAATATTTATAAAGCATTTTTCAAACATGGAAGCATTATGAAAATGCTAAATATTCCTAATAAGTCACTTGACCCTGGTGTGCAAAGGAGGCTTGTTTGAAAATGTAAAATTTAAGCAAAAATTCCAGAAATGTTCTAATGCTTTAAAAATGTTTCAAAGTATGGTACTATTCAACTAACAAGGGTATAAAACCTATTATAGTTACATTTTTCTTATCTGAATTGACTTTATAAATAAGTAGTAAGGAATTATCCACCAGTGTGACCTAATAAACTATTTAAAGTTTGACTGCCCCCAAACTCATTTAACATCCTGCACCACATCACTGCCTACCTGGCCTAAAATTTTCAACTTTAGTATAACTTCTTTGGTTTGGACGAGGAATAGAGGGCAATGTCCTCAGGTGACCACTGTTACAATGTATGCCTATTTCTTTAAAGACAGAGAGAAATTTGGGGATATATTTTTCTCCCTATTAGCTCAGATTAGTTGATTGGCATCTTGAATATTGATAGTTTGGCCCTGAAGAAAAAAGACTTTTCCATTGACTATTATTTGTGAAAGTGGGAATCATAGCAAGAGACAGTTGGGGAATCACTGGATACTTGCTGGGGAGAGCAGTACTTAAGATGATGAGGTATAGAGAGTTTAGAAGCTTAATGGGGAGGAAGGCACAAGTGAAAAGATAGGAAGAGGAAGAGAGGGAAAGGGGCAAGGAGAGAGAGAGAGAGAAGAAGAGAGCACTAAAAAGAGGATACGAAAAAAGATAAATATCACCTACTTTACAATTTTGTTTAGGGTTGGCCCTGGGGATTGAAAACTGCATATGAGCAAAGTTTAAACATGCTACAAATATATTTAGTATATCTTACTCTGCATTTTCTTCCCTAGTCTCATATTGTGTCTTAAAGATTAGCTGAAATGTATCAGTTAAAATACGGGTTTTAAAACATGATCTCTAAATAAAATTTGCTTCTACTTGTCTTCTCCCTTTCAAGGGTCCAAGTATACAAACAGAATGGTTCTCTGATAGTAAACAAAAAAAAAATAACTTGACTTATTCAGTTTTCATATGATTTTAAGTGTTCTTGCCATAACTATTAAGAGTTTAAAAAAAGGGGGCAGCTCAGTAGCTCAGTGGATTGAGAGCCAGGTCTAGAGATGGGAGGTCCTGGGTTCAAATCTGGCCTCAGACACTTCCCAGCTGGGAAGACCCTGGGGCAAGTCACTTTACCCCATTGCCTAGCCCTTACCACTACTCTTCTGCCTTGGAGCCAATACATAGTATTGACTCCAAGACGGAAGGTAAGGGTTAAAAAAAAGAGTAAAAAAAAACACATAGGACCTGAAGGCAGATTTTAAAAAAAACACTTCGTAATTTTTAGTTTGACATGAAACTTTTTCTGGAGTCATTTTCCAGAATTAACAGTTGTTTCTGAAAAAAAAACAACAACAACTTGGAGGTTTAAATGATTCCCTATGTTATAAGGGCACTCAAGCTTTTATGGGTGATAAAAGCAACTCTTTACTTCTATGCTTAACAGAACTAAATCAAATAGAATTTGAAGTTTTTTCATGGCATTTGCTATAAAATCGCTAAGTGATTATTTTAAGGCAAAAAAAAACCAATCTTTACATTTTCACCAAAAACAATAAGTGTTCTACCAAGGAGGTGGTTCTGATGGTTTAAGAAAAGTAACTGTTAGACCACAATTGGGAAATAGATCCTCTACCATATTAAATATAATTAATTCATGGCTCACTACTTAAAGAGAAAAATTCATGGAATTATTTCTACATGGAAAATTAATGCCAATTGTTGCTACCTGTGGTAGTGATTGGTTTGGCTAGATCTTGCTGAAAAGAAATGTTAAATAGGAAATTAGTGCAATCGATGCTAAAGCATTATATGTAAGTGTGTGCTTTGTTCACACATTTATAAAACTGGCACTTTCACAAAATAAATGTCAAAAGTCTGGGCTTGTTTATATGCAATATCCTAGCACTATAAACTATTCAGCATATACATTAGGGCACCTTGTTACAAGAAGGAGTTAAAAATTTGTGGGGAAAAGAATGTTCTAAAGCCATATTCAGAAATGTGGCATAAGTCAGTGTTATACTCTTTTTCCAAGTTTGTGCCCCTGAGTCAACAATTTGATAACCATTACATATAGCAGACATAGAGATCTAGTTATTGAACAAAATTAAAGTAGCTGCTGTTATGTTTTTTAAAACTATATTAATTGCAGAGAAAAAATGGTCTTATGTGAATTGATCTGTGCTTGGTTTTTGTCTGGATTTGAACAAATTTCAGTCAAGTGATCTTCTCAGTTAATTGGAACATCTGTACATTTTTCCCCCTGCCTACAATTTCAAACATTCTCATTGGGATTCAGTGATGTGTAAATAATCAGTGAAAGGATATACAACCGTTTGGGTCTTTTCTAAAGTATTAAGCAATAATTAATTTGAAAATGCTACTTGAAGGTAGAGTAAGTGAGGCTTCTTTGGCTGGAATCACAAAGAGGTCCAAACTCAGTATCTTGGATCACATGAATTGAATTACTCAGTTGCTATACTTTGGCTTTTAGGTTACAGTAAAACAATATTAACACTTTCAGTGTAACTTACATGTGGTAAAATTCCTCTCACTAAAAATACTCCACTGGAAGGCCTCCTAGAAACCAGTGCTGCTGTGATTACAACCCCAGGAGTCAGAGCTTATTGAGATGGCAGACTGATGCAACCCATGACGCTATTGCTAATCATTTGGTTTGTTTTGAAAAAAATTTGTAAATGACCATCCTCCATTGGAAGATTTAGGAGATTCTTCATCCTTTGGAGGAATCAAAAACTGCCGAGAATTAATGGAACACGGGCTTCCAAAGGACACAACTTCACTGTTGCTGTCTATAGACCGAGGAGAGTCTGGAGAGTCTAAGTTCCAGGCATTTACATTTGCCTGAGGTCTGTAACCTGCAGTTTTTTCTAAGTCATCTGCTACAATTATGTTCTCTACAGTAGAAGTAACTGGCAAATGCATTTGTGGCTTATAGCCTGCTCCACCAACAGAGTTGTTTTCTAGTTCTTCCTCTGGTTTTGCCTGAGGTTGATACATTGATTGAATATCAATATAAATGACTTGTGAAGAGCCACCAGCTTCCTCCCCTCCAGCATTTGCTATCTCCTCCTCAATGATTGGTGGACAGTAGGAGACAACCACATGATTTTCAGGCTCAGCATCAGACCCTTCTTCAGGAACAACAGCTACCGGGGATTTGATTTCTGTATCCTCCTCTATTTTAGGAGCTGCTGATCTCGTTTCCACCACTTCTACATTATTAGGAGTGCAAGGATTCATTTCCAGTGTTTTTAGAGCACTGCTTCCCTAGAAAGGGAAAAACAACACTCCATGAGAACAGAAGACTCAAACTATTGTCACACAAAGAAAACAAGATATGTTTGCTCATTTTCCAACTGTAACCTAATCACTAAAAACTTAATATTTTCTGCCATATACTTTAACAAAATTGCCAGTCCCCCCCCCCCCCCCATCTACTTTTTGCTTGTTTTTGGTTCGACTCTTCAGTTCTATTTGATTCTTCGTGATCCCATTTGGGATTTTCTTGGCAGACACACACTGGAGTGGCTTGCTATTTCCTTCTCTAGTGTATTAAGGCAAACAGAGGCAAGTGACTAGCCTAGGGTCAAACAGCTAGTGTCTGAGACATATTTGAACTCAAGTCTTCCTAACTAGCCCCAGCACTCTTTCCACTGAGCCACCTCGCACTGTTTCTTATCAATTATAAATAAAACAGTGAAGGGGGGGAAGAGTACATTAGAGTACAAAGAAATCTTTTAACTCCCACAAGTTGAGGTGACTATATATATGTATATACGTGTGTGTGTGTGTGTGTGTGTGTGTGTGTGTGTGTGTGTGTGTGTGTAATGTAACATTTTAGGTATAAAATTTTCAAGTTGATATATAAATTTGGTTCCTCTTTCTCCTAAACTTTATAATAAAATAATGAGAAGGAAGCCACTATATTAAGGATAAACTAGAAAACAATCCATTTAAAAACAGACAAATTTTACCTCACAGACGCTTTTATGAAACTGCAATGCTTTACTATTTTCTGGATTTGGAATATCAGGATAGAAGGTTTCTTTAATCCTTAAAAAAATAAAGGATGGATGATTAAAGAATAAGATTTTATAAAGACTACAAGTCTATCAATAAGCAAATTAGATAACAGAAGTTAATATTTTATCTTCAATTTTATTTTTCTTCATATGAACTATTTTAAGTAATAGAATATTCATCTATAGTAGTAGTATAGTATAGTATAGTATAGTATAGTATAGTATAGTATAGTATAGTATAGTATAGTATAGTAGTGCCTGTATTTTTTCCTGGAAATTCAATAATATATCATCCATAGGATAATTATGGAGTCCCCAAATTGTAAGTATAATGCATACTATAAACACAGAACTCCAGATCGCACCAAGTTAGAGGAGAAAAACTTTTAAATACAGAAAGGTGACAATTGTACTGTACTCTGCCCATTTCAGACTTGGAGAACCTGATAGAGCTGGAGAGTATCCAGAAGGCAACTAGGATAATGAAGGACCTAGAGAGGTCTTTATGTATGCACTGGATTAGGTGGCTGCTGAAATCACTAATGCTCAAATTCTATGAAATTTAAATGAGCCAGCTCAGGAATTAGCTGTTACTGAAGATCTTTGATAGGAGGCTAGAAAGGAAGACCACTTTTCAGGGATATTGTAGAGAAAATGTGTACTTTCAAGCACTGGGAGGAGGGAAGGGTTAGACTAGAGGACCTCTGAGAGTGTCTTCTAATTCAGATTCAGCATAACATTACATTGTATTTATATAGAGTGAATTATGTTCTGTAATGGGTCATATTAGAGAGAGGCTTCAACATATAAGCTATGATTTCAGGAAAGGGTATCTTTTATATTAACATGAAAGATTGAAAAAGATGTCAGAATAAAACCAAAATGATGAATGGAGAAAATGAAATTTGTTATCAGTTAAAAAGAAAACACCATCACATTAAATTTGAAATTTCACATTAAGTTTTCAAATTCCAAGAATCCTAGATAGCATGGCATAGTAGAAAATGCCCTGGGTTTAAATCCTTGCTCTTTACTAGCTAGATATTCATGTATAAATCACAGCCTTTGAGATTCAGTTTTCTTATCTGCAAAACAGGGATAATACTCACTGTGACTAATTAAAAAGATTATGAGAATTGTTATTTTTAAAGTGCTTTGCAAACATTAAAAATGTTATCTAAATAACAGCTCCAAGCTTCACTATGTTATTTACTTCTCCTTTTAGCCTAGCATTTACTAATACTAAAAAACAATGATTGTTTAATTAACAGTGGAGGTTATGTAATTAAATTAAATAATCTAAAAATTTTATAACATTCCCCTTATAAGTACTATTTTTGTCTATTTGATCAGTTATGCAAGCATACTAAATTTAAAGGTTCCTTCTAGCTGTAAGTTCTATGATTCTATACCATTATTTGATTGCATTAATATAAAGATTTTACTCAATTTTATAATGGTAATTTGTAAACCAAACTCATAAAGAATCAATACTACCTCTAAGTACAAAACATCATTATATATATATATATATATATATATATGCATATATGATTACCATTCTCTTTTACGATAACAAAGAATACTGGTCACCACTCCAACAAAGATAGCCACTGCCACAGGGATGAGAATGGCAATAATTAATCCCTCAGCTGAAAAGAAAATATTACAGATTATTAGTTGCCCTTTTTATTAGTCCAAAATACAAACAGAAAATTTATGATGAAGGAACAAATTAGAAGTGGAAAATGAAATTATCCTGAAATACTGCTATCTTATCTGACATTACAAAATTAAATATAATTTCTACTTATTAAATTTTGGGATGATTACAGTCATAATAGTTCTCTAATTAGGTATTGTAGGTAAGCCCCCGTAGGAAGTAGAGATCAATTTAGTGTTCATCTAAAAGTGGCACCATAGAGTAGAAAAATATATGGTTGATCACATGGTTTGATGGGTATATGATTGGGGATGTTGACTTTGAATGATGACTCTATTGCAAATATTAATGATATGGAAATGGGTTTTGATCAATGATACATGTAAAATCCAGTGGAATTGCTCCTCGGTTCCAGGAGGGAGGAGGGGAGAGAAAGAACATGAATTATGAAACCATGGAAAAATATTCCAAATTAATCAATAAAACATTTAAAAATTAAAACAAAATAAAATAAAAGTGGCACCATGATATATTGAAGGCTAGTTCAACCCACCCACGGTGCCACCCTTCACTTTCTAATCTTTTTCTCAAAGAATTACTTGTTCCTTTCTCTTTTTTTTGGACTTGAGAGCAGAGGGCAAAGAATCTGACAGAACAGGTTTAGGTGAATCAATGCTTTAGCCTATAATGTTATTAATGTTAACATGCAATTAAAAATACTAAGCATCAACTGAAATTTTTTGGTTCTGTTCTTTAAAGCAAAAGTTTTAAACTCACTGACTTGCCATCCCAGAGTGGGCAAAACCAGAATAAAATGAAATTGGTAGGGGGCAGCTGGGTGACTGAGAGCCAGGTCCAGAGATGGGAGGTCCTGGGTTCAAATTTGGTCTTAGATACTTCCTAGCTGTATGACCCTGGGCAAGTCACTTAACCCCCACTGCCCAGCCCTTACCACTCTTCTGCCTTAGAAACAAAAGAAAAGGTATTTTCTTACCATAATGCCCCATCACAAATTAGACTGTACACTTGAAATTGTCCCCCCCAAAGCATTTCAGAGCCATATTAAGGGATTTCTATGATTACATTTCAAGATTTACTAGTAATATCACATAAATCAGTACTGAAAACATTTCTATTAATAAAAATATTTAACTTACAATTTTCCTTTGTAACCACATACATGGCCTTTCCTGGACCCACTCCACCATCTGTGTAAGCTTGCAAGAGCAGATGGTAACCTGTTTTTCCTTGAAGATCAACAATTCTCAACGTCTTCTGTGTTATGTCAGTAATATTCTTAACTTTTACATCAGAACGCCTTGTTTCTGAAACAAATATATCAATGATTCAAAATAATTTTATGTGAAATGTTTTTAAAATGGCAATATGAACTGGAAGAAATGTTCTATTGATAATACTTTAATCAATATTAAAAATCTGACATCTGATCTGGATGGGCATTTTCATAACTATTGTGTTATTACTTTATCCTCTTATCAATTCTCAGGGATTCAATTATTATTTCTATATTGATTATTCTAAAATCCAAGAGACATCTTAAATTCAACAAGTTTAAAACCTAACTTATTATCTTTCTCCTTAAAACTTCCCCCTCTCCTACTTTTTCTATTACTGATAAAGGTAATACCAATCACCCAGTCCATCAGGTTCACAAGCTAGGAGTCATCTGGAATTCTTTGTTGGCTCTTGCCTCTATATTGAATCTGTTGATTTCACCTTTATAGCATCCTTTGAATATACCCTGCTTCTCTCTTTTCTGCCACTGTCACACCTCTAGTACAGGCCCTCATCACCTCACATTTGAACTACTGCTATAGCCTGCTGGTGGGTGTGCCTGCCTCAAGCCTCTCCCCACTCCAATCTAGGCTTCATTCAGCCAAAGTGATTTTCCTAAAGCACAGGTCCAACCAGTAGCTCCAGTGGTTCTCTATCACCTCTAGGATTAAATAAAACCCTCTGCTTGACATTCAAAATATTTCATAATCCAGCCCATTCCTACCTTTCCAGTAATCTCACTCTTTTTCAGGTACCCTTCAATCCAGGGTCACTGGTCTCCTTGTTTTTCCACGAACAAGACATTCCATTCTCTTGATTCGGAATATTTTGTTTGGTCTTCTTTATGACTGGAATGCTCTCCCCGCCTCATCTCTACATCCCTGGCTTTCTCTGTCCCAATTAAAATCTCATCTTTACAGTTAGTCTTTCTCAGTCTCTCAATTCCAATGCCTTCCTTCTCTTAATTATTTGCTAGTTATATCTTGTACATAGTTTGCATATATATATATATATATACATATATAAGTATATGTATATATATATATAGTAGTAGTTGTTGTTGCCTCTCAATAAGACTGATACCTTCTTGAGGGCAAGGAACATCCTTTGTCTTTTGTTTGTTTTGATCCTCCAGCACTTGGCACAGTGCTTGGCATGCAGTAGATATTTAATAAACATCTGACCATTAACAACCTCTTTGGAAGGAGATTAATCCCAGGGATTCAATGGATTGGCAATAAAATGCAATCCAACTCTTCATTTCATAGTCTCTCAAAGTTTTGCTAAAGTACTCCTTTTGTAGAACTAGTAAATCTTATTAGTTTCTTCTGTACATGTGTATATGTATATATCTATCAATATCATTCCTAACCTCACAATAGGTGGAAGATTATGAAGAGAGGGGAAATTATTTATTATTTCTTTTCACAAATGAGAGAATTGAAACAAAAGACATAGGGCTATTATATAAATTAAATGCCAAAGAAATGAGAGCTTCTAGATTGCTAATGTGCTCAAAGTTTAGAACAAATTCTGCTAAACATTAATGGCACCTGGGCATATATTCACTGATTACTTCAAAAATATTTTAAATCAACAAACAGGATGAAAAGAAAAAATTACTAAAGACCTACATATCAGAAAAATGAAATGCTGGACTTAGAAAAATTATCTAATATCATGAAACTAATTTTCAAGATACAGCATTGAAAACAACAAATATTAAGTATTATCATCAGTGCTAAAACTGAAGTTATTCCACATATATTTACCAAGACCAACACCCTTATTTTAGAGTTAAGGAAACTAAGGCAGAGAGAGACTAAATAATTTGCCCAAGATCACAAAGCTAGTATCTGTGCCAAGATTTGAATTCATCTCTCTCCAGATATATAATCCTCCTGACACTCCCAGGGAAAATAGTCATACCAATAGTAAACCCAATTCTCAGGCTGCATTTTATAGCGACAAAAAAGCACTTACCTCTTTCCCTGCTTTTTAAAAAAATAATAATTTTTTCAGATTATTCATTGATACAATTTTTAATATTCATTTTTTGATATTTTGCAATCTGTATTCTTTCTCTCCCTCTCACCTCTCCTGCCTCCCCAAGAAGACGGGTAATGTACATATCTTATATTGCTAGTCAATATATATGAGATCACACCTCCCTTCCGCCTTACTTTTCACATCTGTAAAATTAGAGGATTAGATGAGATGTACTCTAAGCTATATTTTTCAGCTCTCACTCTTATGATCCTATGGACTAAGGCTGGGTTTTGATCTAAAATTTTTATTCTATTTTTTAATTTAAATTTCTTTATTCTCAACTTCATTAAATTCTCAATTGTAAATAAACATGAGCACTATAGTACCCAAGGAACAAAAAAAGGATTGTGTATGAAATCATTAATTTATGTTATATATTTTAAGGGTATATTAAATTTAACATGGTAATAACAAAACTGCCCTATTATAAACTTTTTCTTTGTTGAACATTTAAAAATGACTTCTGTCATTAGTTTACCCTTCTCTACTTCCCCTCACCCAGGTCTCCACTGTAACAAATATACATCAGTTTTTCCACTATAAGCTGACATCTTCCTCGTAATTGTTTTCTTCTAGTTATCAGGAAATAATTTTTATTAATAGCTAATTTAATCAATTTTGTGTCTTCATTCAAACTTTTAAGCTTCACTTATATAAACAATTGAATATATGCAATGTTGTAAAGTGCTTCAATCCTCTGACTCCCTGGAAAACATTTCTTTCAAGATTTTTTGTTCCTAATTTAAAATACTTTCTCTATCCTGGAAGTGAGACTTTTTTAAAAAAAAAAGTAGAATCATCCCTGTAATGTAGTAATTTGAGGGCAATTATTCTAGGTCCAGTAATTTAAAAGAAACCTCTGAGAAACATTCAGTGTTAACAAGGAAGTCCCTTCATCCTTCTATAGTTATCTAGGCATCAAACAATTAACCAAAAAGCATTTAAGCTGCTCTATGCCATGCACTGTGCTAGGGACTTTCGATACAAAGACAAAAATAAAAAGAGTAATTGTCCTCAAAAAGCTTACACTCTTTTGGCATTTGGGAAGATTCTAACTGCCTGTGTCAACTGTGTTACTTTTTCTACTCGAACTACCATCTCTAGTCCATGCTATATTCCCACTACTCTGTCCAGCTCCCACAAATTTACAAGCCTTCACCCAATCCCTCCTCATCAATGTAATCAAGTCACTATGGGAAAAAAATCCCAAATGTGTGAGTAAACGCATGCGCACACGCACACATACCTTAGTAAATGTGAAATGAAAATGGGGGCCAGGAAACACTCTCAGAAGGAGAATTTCCCTTTTCTCTCACATTCCCTCCTCTATGTATAACCCTGACTAATAGTGAAATCAAGAATTAAATAGGAGTCCAGTAGGAGATGGACAACCAATTTTTAAAAATTACTTTTAAGTTCATTAACTTAAACAAAAGTCTATGAAATGTACAAGGTTTTAAATGAATTCTTTAGACACTGAACAACTCAAGGGCAGAAACTGTCTTTTGCTTTTCTTTGTAACCCCAGGGGTTGACACAATGCCTGTCACATAGGTTTCATCTTATGTAAAATCAGATTGGTTAGACTGGGTGAACTGCTAGTTCCTCCTTTCAGCTTTTAATCTAAGATCCTATGACCATAATCCTAAAGTTTCTTGATTCCTAGAGGCTTGCTAAATCACTACTATAATCATATCAATTCAAATAATCAATCAACAAGCATTTATTTAGTACCTACAAAATGCTATCTGATCAGGTAACAGGATGATACCTCCTCTATAAGCATTAAACTTTCACAGTAGTTAATTTGGAAAATGCTTCACATCCTCTTTTAATATACATTAAAACATAAATAATCATAATCACAAGAATCACTTTGAGTCCTTTCTTAGTGATACCAACCAATTTTAGAATATCATTATCTATAACAATATTACAGATTTTCAGGTTATATATATATATATATATATATATATATATATATATATTGTACACAAGGAAACTCATAGGAAATCCTGAGTATAAAAATTGGGAAACAATTTACCTGATTCCAAACCTTGAATTTTAGAAGTGCCTTTCTCTCCTTTTTCAAAGTAAAATAAATATCCTCTTAAAAATCCTCTAAGGTCTTCTACAGGAATGTCTTCCCATTTTACTAATATTGAATCTGCAGACGTATCTTCCACAGTAAAATTTGGTGCAACATTTGGAGCTGTAGAAAGAAATTATCAATGACTAAAGGGCATTTTATTAAGACAGGTTTCTACCAGGTAATTTTGAGTCAAAGTTCATAAAACTTCATCACAACCTTATAAAGAAATTCAACAAATATACTTATTCCATTTACAGTGAAACCAATTTTAAAAAATCATACTGAGAAAAAGTCCTCTTTCCTGAAAAAGTAGTACTTGATTCCATAATATATTATATCATTTTAATGTCTTTGAATTGAATATTTCAATTTTCAAAATACAGGTCTTAATTGAATATTCATCACAATTTTTTAATATAGCAATTTTGTGGAATTTAGTCATGGCGAGGTTTTATTTTATTTTAAAATCTAAAAATTCCTATTGTGGAACATAATTGTAATGGAATATTATTCAATCATAGGGAATGATTAATAAGAAGAGTTTAAAGGAGCATGGGAAACATATATAATAAATACAACAATGTAAATGACAAGGAAAAAAACAAAGCAAAAATGAATGCTGTATAATTAAATAACCTAGCTTAGCTTCCAAATGACAAAAATATGCATCTCTCTCCCTTCTTTACATAGGTGAAGAAGATTATGGGTGTGGAATATTATATAAACTGTCAGATTTGATTAATGCATTGGTTAGTTTTGTTAACCTGACTTTTTTCTTTCTTTTTTTATTCTTTATTATAAAGCATGGCCTCCTGGATAGGGAAGGAGGATAAATTTGAAAATGAACATATAAAAACAAAATATGCAAGCAAAATTTTTAAAAGAAATCTAATAACTTACCCAACTCTTCTGTATATCCAACAATTGAACGTAATAATTGATATTTCTGATTTTTGCAGCCATAGAGGAAAAAATTATAGCGTGTTCCAGATTGAAAATTATCTATTAAAAAATACTGCATTCAGTAAATTTACAAAACAATTCTCTATCAGAAATAGATCTACTTAAGAAATGGAAATTTGCAACAAATTTTACAAATAAGACTATCCTTCAGAAACTAGATTAAAGACATTTTATTCTATCTGTTCAAAAGAAATAAAAATCAGTCCTACCTGAAAAGCCATTACTTCTAGAACTATATTAAAATGTTTAATGCAAAACAGTGTTTGAAACATATTAAAATTAACTTGGAAATCTGATGATAGAAACAACTACAGTGACCAAAATGACCAGACATATTAGGTCCCAGATTTAAAATTCTTTAAACTTAAGATCAAACTATTGGACTCTTAAGATCAGTTTATTAGTTTAATGGAAGACTATGCTCCCATCTCCAACCCCTAGGCCTCTCTGAAAAATCCTTTGCTACAACCAAAGGGACTATTTTTGACTCTTAGCAGAATGGGAAATACTACTGCTATTGACATTCTCTTTTAAAGGTAGCACTAAATCTCAGCCAAATGAATTTCCAACTTCCAAGGGCCAGTTCAAATTTCATCTCCACTATGAAGCCTTCTTTGACAACTACAGACTACCTTATATTCCCTCTGAAATCCTGTGGCAGATGGTTATCAAAGATGTTCTTTATTTTGTTTCATGTGTGCTAGGTTAGTTTCTTCATTTAGGATATTCCTTCTCCAAAACAAAATTTGAAAAACTGAAAGTTTAGGTTTCATTCAATTCTTTAAGAGTAAGTAGAAATTATTCAACTTTTTAAAAGAAGGGAGCTTTTTGGCATTCTACAGAGGGAGAGGCATTAATGTGCCACCACTATCATCTTTCTGGAGCTTCATGCTCATCTATTTCTTTACTGGTTTACATATAGATTTTGGGAGTCTATTTTAACTATCTTTATTTTATTCCAATAAGAAATTTACACATACATTTCCCAAAGTTATATGATTCATGTTGTCTCCCTCCTTTCTTTACGCCTCCCTCCCAGAGTTGACAAGCAATTCTACTGGGCTATACATGTATTATCACTCAAAACATATTTCCATATTATTCATTTTTGTAAGAATAATCTTATTAAAATCAAAGCCCCAAATCATATACCCCAATAAACAAGTGATAAATAATATGCTTTCATTTGCATTTTTACTCTAACAGTTTTTCTCTAGAGTAAATAGCATTCTTTTTCATAGGTGGGAGTGTATTTTAGCAGAAAAGGTATAAATGCTATTTAGCAGAGAAGAGGAAAATCTATGAGGATAGAGTTGTCCAGAAAGACAGCAACAAAAGGTTGTCAGGGGATGAGAATCAAAGTGTAATTCCCCTGCTGCCTCTTCTCTTATATACCTTATATTCTGATCAATGTGTATTTATACAGTCATACTGGGGTTTATATTATTGGATCCCTAATTTGAAAACTTGCTTCATTTCTAAACATCTTTTTCTATTTTCTATCCCTCTATATCCTTCTACTTATTTATTTGGCGTTCACTTCAGCTATCATCCATTGTTTCTAAAAGTGCTATTATACATCTTCAATGACCCTAAATTTTATGTAAAAGTACAGTAAATAAGAATGATTTAAATATTTTAGAAACACTTGTAAATAATTACATCATAGTAAAAAAAGTGTTAAATTTTCTTTTTTAACTCATTAACTGAGCAAAGGTCTACATACACAAAATCAATTTACATGAAATTAACTAAACAATTATTCATCTAGGTTTCATTCTCATATATGTACATTCTAAATTGAAAACTGTGATACTACTAATTTTTAAAGAATTTTAGTTGAGAAAAATTGCTTTTACCATATTCTATGAGAGCTCCGGTACTATTTGCAGGGAATTTTTTCCAGTCAATGAGACAGGGTTCAGATCGAGTTGAGTTACACCATTTTATAACATAGTCACAAGTCATGTTGAGATCATAATTCCAGTGAAATAATATGCCATTTCCTATTCCAACAACCTGTTCCATTTTGAGGTCTTCTGCAAAAGGGTGAGTTAAAAAGAGACATTATTGGCTTTAAAACAGTAATGCAGGACAGATACTACAAAAACAGATTTTAGAGGCAGTACAAATTGCTTCATGCAATGAAATTTTGTTAAATTAAATTAGTTCCAACTAAGTAACTGGAGTTTGGAAATATTTTTGTTTTGATATGACTTGTTATAAAAAAGCCCAAAATATTTGACAAAGGGATCATAGCAAAGGCTGCAATTGTTTAAATCACATCCTTAGGTGGCTAAAAATTTCAGTGACTTTTAGATCTGTCATGAAAAAGAAATAGTTTGTGGCTTCTTCCTGAACCCCATAATATAATAGTATACTGTCAAGTTAATGAATTCTGGTTTTGAAGGAATGAGTTAAAGTCAAACCAGATGAAATTGAAGGCAAGAGGGGGAACAGGGGGCAGGGATCAAGTGGGACTCAGAAAACTCGTTATTAAAATGAGGGACTTAAACAGCTTAAAGTACAGGAGTCTGCTATTTTATAAATGAGCCATTTCCCCAATAATGACTTCATTTTTAAGCCAACAAATAAAAACCTATATAATTCATAATATGCTTCTAAACCAAAACAAAAATCTTTCCTAATTGGTAGTGTGTGAATTACTTGGGATATGCAATAATTTGGATATTGTTTCATTTTGTGTCAGCAATGATCATCCAAATAGGAGCTTAATTTTGGATATTTGGAGTTGAAAATGTCTATGGAACATCCAGTTTCATATGTCCAAATGACAGTTGGAGATATAAAGC
This sequence comes from Monodelphis domestica, assembly GCF_027887165.1. Taxonomy (NCBI): domain Eukaryota; kingdom Metazoa; phylum Chordata; class Mammalia; order Didelphimorphia; family Didelphidae; genus Monodelphis; species Monodelphis domestica. Next base: position 445,404,827 of record NC_077229.1, read on the forward strand.
TGCAAGTCAGTTGAGAGGTTATGACTAGTGAATAGACCTGATAATCATCTGTGTTCAGATGATAATTCAGTATGTGAGAACTGAGGAAAAGGAGAAAGCCCAGTTCAGAGGCTTAGGGGATGCCCACTGTTAATGAGCACAATGGTAAAGGAAAAGACTTAAGTAGGATATTGGCTACACAACAATCTTATGACAATATTGTACTAGACCAAGAAAGAACAGTTTAAAATTGAGAGTCAGGGTGGGAAGTTAATTGGACATAAAGAACTGATTATTACTATGTTTGATTTTGTTTTCCCTCCCATACAGTACCCTTCCCCTGTGAAACTGAGATTAACTTCACCTTACTTATTCTTTAGAATTTTAGTCACCAGGAATGTATATACTCCCACTTAAGAATTAAGTGTGGGGGAGGAAGGGCTATGATCCACATGTGCTAGCAAATGACAAATCAGAAACAACTGACTGACCCCTTGGGCAAACCAAAGCCAAGTTTAAGCCACCACTGGTACACCTTAAGGTGGAAGGAATGGACAGGAAGTGACACAAGGAACTGCCTTTAAATTTTGTGGTCACTTCCTGTAAGGATTTTTTTGCCTTGGAACTTGACCTTGGAGGAGCTCAGGCTTGAGATCTCATACTGCTTCCCTTTGGACTGTCACATGGTGAGTGAAAAGGTTGCCTCTCTTTTCTTGGCTTTTCTGGAGGCATTAGCCTCTGGAGAGGTCCATCCTCTTGGAGGAGTCCTCAAGTGTCTGGAAGCCTCACTAAATTTAATCCTCTGGGCACTTCCTTGCTGGGCCTCTGAATTCCTGCCTGGTTCAGACCAGGCCAGAGCAGCTATATCTCTTTTTTTCTCTCTCATTTCCTTAATTTCTTCCCTCTGTTTATAAATAAACTACCATAAAAGCCATTCTAACTTGTGTAATTAATTGGGATTTAGTATCCCTGGCGACCAACTCTCAAATATTCAGTCCAACCATAATTTTTACCCCAAACACTCCCCAAATTGAATCAATGAAAAGAGGTTTTATGAAGGAATATGTAGAATCAGCAATACTAGATGTCTTTAAGAAGAAAATAAGTATCCATTCTGGATGATTCATTTTTACTTAATATCTGTGCTAAACTAGGATGATTTCTCTTCTAGCTCTATTTATCTATCTATCTACTAAGTCCTTTATAAGATACAAAATCATGATACAAAACATGGTCCTGTATTTCAGAAAGTTTATAATAAATGAGAAGACAAATTGTAAATAATACTAAGAAAAGAAAACTACTAAATATATAATCCCTGACAGAAGCTAATTTAAACAGTTACTCACATATTTGTTATCTTTGCCAAGTCAAAATTACTATCTCACTTTATGTGTTCTCCTGGTGATCTTTCCCTGGTTTATATTTCTATCCTTCTCCTATGCGATTTTTATTTATCTCTTTGATCCACTTTGCTTTGTCCAATCCTGCTTAACTTTCCTTCTACACGCACAAGCCAAAGAACAAAATAAAACTCTGACTGAAGAAAAATGACTGCTTCTAAAGAAATAGAAAGTCCATAAATGCTCAGTTAGGAAAGAATATGAAATATTATCAACTCTTTTCAGTTTTTGTAATCTTTGAATTTATTATCCCCATACTATTTCCAGACAAGGCTATGATAATTTGTTTCTCTTGGTAATGGTCCTATTGGATTGAGGTGAATGGAGAATGGATCGTTTCTGAAATGGATTTAGGGATCCCAATGTCATGACTAACTAGGAGAAAAGAGAGGAGTTAGTTCTATTAGAAGAGTAAAAGCAATATTTTGACTAAATTTTCAGATCAGAGAATCTAGATCATGTGAACAATTCAGAATAAAGTTGATTATAATTCATTTTAATGGGGGAGAGGAGAAGCAAATAACATATATCCTTTACCATTATCTTTAAAAAATTAAAAAATTATAATAAATCAAGGAAGCAAGCTCTATATTAGATATGTGGTATGAAGATGGGATTGACTCTCCCCTTGCCAAATTTTGAATTAATCAACCAAGGCTTGAACACCCCTACTTGGCACTAGGTGGGTGAGTATGAAAGCCACTTAGAGAGCTCCAACCTTTCAACTCAATCAGTCAGAAACTTGTGAATCTTTTAGTTTACACCCTCATAGAACAAGAGGTGGAACCTACAAACACTGTCCCCCTGAGCAGTGCTATGCAAATTAAAAGACTGCAATTGGTTCCTGTAAATGGAGGAAGGGACTGGAAGTAATGTAAAAAAAAAGGACTATAAAAGATGATGAACATCCTGTGCAAGAGGCCTTCGTCCTGAATTTTTGGGTTGGAGGATCTTCTCCTTCGGGACTTCACCTTGGGAATTCAATTTTTGGCTTCACTTAGACCTGGGACTCTGGATCTTGGACTGCTTATGGTAAGACAGCTCCCTGGATCTTCTCCTGGTGAGTGAAAAGCTGACCTTCCTTTCCAGGCTTCTGGAGAGATTAGTTCTGGAGAAGCTTCCCCTTCTTGGAGGAGGAGGAGGCCATATGGATTGAACCCTTGCTTAATTCACCACCAAGTCCTCTGGCTGAGGAGTTAACAAGCCTTACATGGGTTGAGCTGGGGACAGAGCAACATTTAGGATGATAAGTTCTACTTCTTACTCTACCCTCGTTCACATTTCTCTACCTTCACTCATTCTACCTCTTTGTACATAAAGCTACTGAAAGCTATTTCGACTTAATCCTAAACCAGGGATTGTGGGTTCGAGTCCCATCTGGGGTGCCAAATGTAATAAAAGTTAATCTGTTATGAATTATTTCTGGTTGTTGCGACTGATGTACTCTGGCTTGAGACTAGGGAGAGCATCTGGTAGGGAACACTTGAGAAAGAGGGATGATGCCACAGGGGAATGCTCTGGGGTTTGCCTATTGATCCCTATTTGAAGGCTAATGGATCAATCTATTTCCTACCCTCTTCCTCCCTCACTCCCTCCCTTAACCACCCACTTCTTGAAGCCTTTGGCTTTCTCCCTCCCCCCTGAGTGGACTATAAAGATAATCTTTTCTTTCTCAGGTAAGGGGTTTATTGGGAAACAATAGGATGGGAAACTGAGGAAAGAGGGATGAGGGTGTTTCCCTAATCTATGATAAGAATTTGAGGGTTTGGGAAATCAGTCCAGTAACAACTGTCACAGAGGGACAGTTAGAGAGATGGATGGACAACTGTTTAAAATCTTCTTTCTTCTTCACAAAGCCACCAAGGTCTCTCGGCCTAATTTCAGAAGCTCCCCTCAAGGGTCCTTCAGCCAACTACCAGAACTACCAGCCATCATGGCTCTTCTCCTTCAGCCAGCTACCCTTGATCAGAAAAATTCAGAGAGCCAAAGTCTCCTGTCTTGGTCAGTCAAACCCCAGAGACAGAGACAGTCAGAAATCCCAGTTTCTCCCCTGGTCAGCTTCAACTCCCAGAGAAAGACAGAATCAGTTCCTCCTTTGGTAAGAGCCCAAAGCCAAGCCAGCCCCCCAAGGGTCCTTCAGCCAGCTTCAACTGCCTCTCCTTCTGGGAACATTCCTTTTGGAACCTTCTCCTTGATTTTGCAGATAGGTCCCCAGCCTTGGTTCTTGCATCTTGGCTTGTCCTGCAAAACCTCTCTCTCTTCATGTCTCTACCACAGACTGTATTAATTTTAACATTGGTGACCACAGTATTATCTTAAAATTCTCATATATTTAGTTCAACCATAAAATTTAATTCCTTACAATGGACTACTTTGCTAAATAATCTTCCTGGATCTTATATATGCCTAGGAGAATCTTTATGCTGAACTATCTTAAAGAACATAGTTATCTTCCAGTTCTCACAATAAGTATGATCCTCTCTGGGTGTAGGGTGATAAACTATAGCAGAGTGGTCAAATTGATGGCTTGTACCCCACCAGGAACCAGATTAAAATATATGTGGGAAATATTAAAATAAATAGAAATACAATACAATAAAGATGGTGTTATTTTATTTTTTTAAGTCAATATAGAGTTCACAGGGATCATTTTCTACAAGATTAGCAAAATGAACTAGAGGAATTCTTGAGCATTAGGATTTTAGATATGAAAATAAAATCTGTAAAAAAACTGTCAAGCTATTTCTTCTTTCAATAATACATATTAGGCTAACCAGAATGCAATTGTATACAAAAGCTCTTTTACTAGTTAAGATGCTTTGAGACAATATTAATGAGTCTTGTTTCTTATTATGCAATGGAAATATTAATTTATTATTTTAAATACAGAATCTCAGTAGAACTGTTCTGAAAATATGCTGACAACTTTACCATGGAAAAAAAATACTATCAATGTGACTGCTAATTCTTTACTCTTTTTTAGGAAAAAAGTCTTATGCATTCAAATATTTATACTTGATAAAATGAATAAATCATGAGGCTTTTAAAAATTAATATTTTTCCAATTTCTGAAAGCCACGGAAAAGTATTATAAATTTTAAATCATTATTTTAATGTGTAATAACACCTCTATTGAGGAATGCAAAAACAGCCATTTATTAAAGAAGTTAGCTATTATGTTTAAAAAGAAATAAACTTTAATTTATATTTTGTTCAAATAAAATGTAAAATTATACTGTTGATGTTGTTACTATTGTCTAAAATACTCACCATTTGGAATTTCCAAACTTGTTATCTTAGAAGGTGGAGATGATCCAACTGAATTTTTGGCTACAACACTAATGATGTAATCATTGTAATCATTTCTGTCAAGTTTTATTTCTGCTTTATGATGGGGATCAGGGATCTCAGAAAGATACTGTGTTTCTTCTTCTAACCCATATGATACATCATAGGAAAGTATTTTTCCATTAGCTTCATTAAAAGGCAAGGGCTAGAAAAATCAACACAAAGAAAAATTACTTGCTAAGAACTTAGTTCATGAAGAAGGTAATTATGTGAATATGAAAATATTCATTAATTCTGAAGATAATACAAAGCTGGGGAAAACAGAGGTTTTCTACACTGAAGCAGAAGACTAGAATTCAATGTAATCTGGTCAAATTATGAGAGAAGTCTACCTCTGTAATGTCGTACACTATTGAAAAATAAAAGACATGTGACTCAGAGTGGCACACATTCTAAATGCAAATTAAAGCTGTTTCTAGTATTAAAAAATCAAATAGTTAGAAAAACTGGAAACAGTATGTATGGTAGAAACTAGGTACAGATCTCACACCCTATACCAAGATAAGGTCAAAATGGGTTTATGATTTAAGACATAAAGGGTAAGTAAATTAGAAGAAGTAAATTAGAATAGTTTACCTGTCAGATGGAGATGGAAAAAATTTATGACCAAATAAAAGATTCAGAGAATATTACAAGAAATAAAATTAATGATTTTGACTATATTAAATTAAAAGGTTTTTTTTAACAAACAAAAACAATATAACAAAGATTAGAAGGGAAACAACAAACTGAGGAAAAAATTTTGTAACAAATTTCTCTGATAATGGTCTCACTTCTCCAATATATAAAAAACTAAATCAAATTTATAAGAATACAAGTCATTCCCCAATTGACAAAGGGTCAAAGGACATGAATAAACAGTTTTCAGATGAATTCAAAGCTATTGATAATCTCTTGATTAGAGAAATGCAAATTAAAACAACTCTCAGGTACCACCTCACACCTGTCAGATTGGCCAATATGACATTAAAGAAACCTAATAAATGTTGCAGGTAATGTGGCAAAATTGGGACACTAATGCATTGTTGGTGGAGTTGTGAACTTATCCAGTCATTCTGGAGGACAATTTGGAACAATGCCCAAAGTTCTAGAAACTAAAGCATACTCTTTGATCCAGTAATACCACTACTGGGTGGTCTGTATCCCAAAGGAAAAAAACAACAACAACAGCAACAGAGAAAGGGCCTACTGTACAAAAACATTTATAGCAGCTCTTTTTGTGGTGGCAAAGAATTGGAAATTGAGGGGATATCCATCAATTGGGGAATGGATGAATAAATTGTGGTATCAGATGGTGACAGAATACTAATATAGTACATCAAACTGTAGAGTTTATACTGAGGGAACTCTGTTAATGGTGTAAAGCCTATCTTCATGTCTAAAGAATAAGACCTAGGGACAAGATGCCAGACAGTAACCCAGAAATCCCAAGTACTTTTTGTTGGAATTAAAGTTCACAAATATATGATAATCTGTTATGGTAAAGACTGGTGAATATGAATTATTAAAATATAAGTGTGTGATTTAGTAAGTAGGAGGAATTAATTCAATTATAGTCTCCAGATTTTGAGATTATGGGAAACTTAAAATGGATCCAGAAAAAAATACTGATGAGAATTCTTTAAGACATTTGCAAAAATAGATATTTTAATCTGGGGAGAAAAGATAGCTAAAATATAGCAGTTCTAGCTTAAAACATATAAACAAGTACATAAAGAAGATCAAACTTTTTCATCTGAATTGAGAACAGATTTGGAGGAAGTAAAATTAAATTATAAATGGATAAATTTTGTTCAAGTTTTGAGAAAACTCAATTATAAAGGTTTAGCAACATATGGCAAGGTACTGAAGCAGCAAAAAATTCTTTTCCCTAGAAATATTTAATGAGAACAGACTATATACTTCTAGACTTGCAAATGACTTTATTAATATAACAGCTATATTTTAGATAAGTTTCATATAAATAATATTTATGGACATTTTAAAGACAAAAAATTTACTATTTATAAGAATTCTGAATTATCTTTCAAAGAGAATGTTTACTTGCTTGTTTAACAAATAAGTTGTATTTAATTAAAATGGCATATATCCATATACAAACAATATTGTGATAGAAAAAAATATTGGAGAACTACTCTAAAAAAAGGAGATTAAAACCATCAACTCTAAAGCTATTATGGCTTTATCTCATAATATCAGAAAATAGTTTACCAAATAAAACAACAGAAATCAAAACAATCCTAGCCCTTACTACATGAGTTAAAATAGAAGGCGTTCTTTTTTTTATTATTAGACAGTAATTTGGTTCTCTACCTGAATCTTCCACTGAAGTTCAACTTTACTCCCTTCAAAGTCCAGGGTTTGTGAAGGCAGATAGACTTCTAGAAGTCTATCTTCTAGATAGAACATGAGCTCTGGTAGGTTCTAACAAGCCAGAGAGTTTTCAGGTGTGGGCCAAGCAATAGACATACATGTATATTAGCTATCTGAGAGCTAGCTTAGCTAAATTAAGTAAGGCTTAGAGTTCTAAATTTTTTAGGCATCACAATTGTCAAAGTTCACGAATGAGATTAGAGGGATAACAACTTGCTTCAAAGGACACAATGACAAATCCTTGAAATACTTATATTTGTTGTTTTTTTTAGTCATGCTTGGCTCTTTGTGACCCCATTTGGGATCTTCCTGGCAAAAACATTGGAGTGGCTTTCCATTTTTCCTCCAGGTCACTGACAGATGAGGAAACTAAGGCCAACTTAAGTGACTTAAAGTCACACAGCTAAGTGTCTGAGGCTAGATTTGAACTCAGGAAATTAGTCTTCCTTACTTTAGTCCTTCACTCTCTCCACTGTGTCACCTAGCTTCCCAATGGGATACTGATATAAATAATGAATAAATGAATCATTTTACAACTAACTGCTACTGAATCATTAAGTGGACTGTTGCCTGAAATGAGGGAAATTGAAAACATAGCATCCCAGCCCTATGACTTTAAAATGGGAAAAAATGAAAATTAAGACAGACTCTCCTGAAGAATATGACAAACCATCAAGACAGAAGTGATTTTTTTTCTTATAAGACACAATACAGCCACAACATGTTAATGTAACATGTGACAGAAAACTGTAGCAGATGGTATCTAAAGTAAATTATGTGATTTATTAGAATTAAGTTGAGTATTCAAGAAAAAAACATAGATAGTTACCTTCCAGTATATTATTACACTTTTCCCATCAGCACTCCACTCTCTCCAGATATCTGGTCCCTTTGAAGGAACTAGAAAAGATATTTGAAAATCTTAATCTCATTTCAGTTGATGAAACTATTAGTGAGTATCATGCTAAGAGTAATAAATTTGAATTCTTAATAATAAAAAAATCCTAGGAGACCAGGGATAGTGGTTAGGATATGAGGCTAAAAGGAAAAAACTCAACTCCAAGAAATCTTAAAGTAAGAATACAATAAGCCAAGGTCAGGGTGATGGCAAGAAATCTATCTATCTATCTATCTATCTATCTATCTATCTATCTATCTATCTATCTATCTATCTACAAATATAAAAGCAAAGTAGATAATTTTTTCCTTTGTTTCCATTATTTATTTCTTGGAACTGGAGAGAATTAAATAAGAAAGTTCTCATTCCCCTTGGGCTCCCTTGTACAAGATCTATGTTTCTGCAGGAATGATTATTTTTTGTACCTGACTATATTGCTAAGCTATCTATTCCTTATTTGAGAAGGCAAAACCTCAATTAAAGTTTGTTTTACAATAAGATATGATTTCTTATGTTACAAATTCTACTTGTTCATATACTACAGATAAAGTTCTTGTTACTGGATAAATTTTGAGATTAGTACATTTGTATGTATTTTAATATGTATTTCATAATTGTTAAATCACTTAATAAGCACTTATCAAAATCTACTTCTGTGGCAGGCACTGTCAAAAACAAAAATAAAATACTCGCTGTCCTCAAGTGGCTTACAGACTGATGGGGAAGATAAAATAATTTGTACATATATATCATTTCGGTGGGCAAAGCACAAACAGAGAATCAGGAAAGGCCTCATGTATAAGGTGGAGACCACCTTCACAACTTCTCTAATATATACCTCCTCCTTTCCACTCACACAACCACCTTCTTTGGGCACTCTTAATATCTTAGACTTGGACAACTGCAATAGCCTTCTAACTGCTCTCCCTGCATCAAGTCTCTCCCCCATTCCAGTCCATCCCCCACTCAGTGGGTTCCTATTACCTTCAGGTTTTGTTGAGCTTTTAAACTCTGTAAGATCTTTAAAACTCAAATCACAGGTTTTACTCTTGAATCTCAAATAAGAATTTTTAAAGATAGTAATTGAATTTTAGGATTCAGCCCTTAAATTATTCAAAGAACTTACTTCCTTCCATGGTCAAGTATTGTTTTTCATTACTCCATTTGCTCCATTTCCAAAACTTCTCTGAAGAACAACGAACCCGGAAAGTATACATAGTATATGGTATCAATTTATCCACAGAAACATGATAACTAGAAGTTTCTAATCCTTTAACAGTGATATTCCGCTGTTAAAAATTAATGGAATTTAAAAAATAAACAAAGCCTTTTTAAACTTTATGCTATATCAGACGCCATAAATTATATGAGTAAAAAGATAAAACCAAACATTACTCAATCACTTTTTTCTAACCCTTACATAGAGAAACTCAATTATATGAGTGAGAATTAAATAAGGGGAAGAGGTTCTATTTCACCAATAAGCAAACACTCATTTATTAAGTGTCCAATGTGCAAGGCTGGGGACAGAAAGGCAAACATTTTTTAAAGTCCCTGTTCAGAATGACAAGGATGCCATTGATGCTATTGTCCTCGTTCTCAAAAACCTTCTGGGCACCTGGAAACCTAATACTTCATATATTAATGTTAGAATTCAGTTCAAAAGTAAATTTATGAATATTATTTCATTTAGAATTCTAGAATTTCAAGCTGGTAAGGACACACTGTATAGATTGAGCCCAATTCACTCTATTTAAATAAGAGAAATTAAGGCTCAGAGAGCTATATTCTGCAAGCCCCATCCACAAAAAAATAGGAAGTAAGTACTATTTTTTAAATAAATAAGAAAAATTGGAAGGACTAAATATATACATACATATATACATATATATGTAATGTGCCCTAAAATTATTTTGAAATTAATTTGAAATAAATTTCTATGTATAGGTCTGAGTCAATCTGAATTTCTCTATAGGAAAATTATTTTAAAATTCAAGTATTTATACTTATTCAGATGGACCCAAGTCGCTTTCCTATTTAGAAGTTTTGATTATCAGTCTTTCTCCCTTCTGCTACTCATAAGCTCAATAACCACTGTCAAGAGTTATATGGAAAGACTCACTTGCTAATACAATGGCTTACCCATTGATCTCAATTTATGGGCAGGTTTTTTTTTTTTAACCTTAAAACAGTAATTTATCTGCCACACTATATACTACTATTATTGTGCTTTAAAACATCAATTATAATATTGTACCAAAAAATAAGGCCTCTTTGTAAATGTACTAAAAATTTCTCCAAAGTTTCATGCCAACTTAATTTCTATTTCTTGCTTTAAAAAAGTATTTCATTAAAAGAACTATTAAGTTTACAGGAAAAAATACTTACCAATTCTTGCCCTGAATAAGCTGAATTAATTTCAATTTCACAAAAAAGATTAATGTTTGCAAAGTTGCCAGATAAGTGCCATTCAAGAAAAATGGCAGTTGAATTAATGCCTTTCACATTGAGTTTTGAAGGAGTATGAGGATAAACTGCAAATGGAAATTAGAAAAATTATTTTGTAATGATTTAAAAATGAAAAAATAAGCAACAACACTATGTTTTCTAGGATAACATAACTATATAATATCATTATTCTTAATAATCACCAATATTCTAATTTGCATTCACAGAAATAAGGAATTCACTTCTTCTACCGTTTATTACCACAGGAGACAAGAGTACACTTTGTTGCTAACACTACTATAAGCAAATATTTATTATTTATTTAATGTGTACTAGGATTATTAGTTGCTGAGAACATTCGTAAGTAAAACATATGGACCCTGGCCCTCAAGAGAATCAAACTCTCTTTGTGAAATACAGGGTATGTATGTATGCATCTCTCTATCTATCTACAAAACAATCCAAGGAAATCTATACTAAGCATTTAATGTAATGAGTATTACAGGAGTTCAGAGAAAAGTGTTCACTGAGAGTTAAGATGGTCATGGAAAACTTCACAGAAAAAGTAGGTCTTCAAGGACAGGATTTAAGTGGAAAAGAAGGCAGATAGTATGAGCAAAAGCTGAAAGGTAAAAATGTGAATAGTTCTGGGGAATAATAGGTAGAACCCTTTGGTCAGAATAAAGGGTTCACATAAGGAAATAGTGGGAGATAGGAAGAGAAGCGGATAGATATAGGCACATATTTATATTTATACATGCTTCGTATCATTGCCTTAATATAGGACTTCTGATTTCCATGGGACACATGGTTGTTGCAAGGGAATGAATTATGAACTAAAATAGACTAAATGTAACCCATTTTCATAACCAATATCTATTTTCAAATAGCCCTGGCTAAATGCAAAAAATGATTTGGGGTCATTAAAAAATCACAAAATGACTTTGAAAGCAGGTAAAAATTAAGTCTTCTGTCATTGTTTATAAATATAATAAGCCAATTATTTAATTAGAAGATATCGGTGAAATATTCAGGCTTTAGGAACTTAAGTGTTTGTTTTTTTTAAACATTACCTTCCATCTTGAAATCAATACTGGGCATTGGTTCCAAGGCAGAAAAGTGCTAGGCAAAAGAGCTAGGTAATGGTTAAGTATCTTGTCCGGGGATCACACAGCCAGGAAGTGTCTGAGGCCAAATTTGAATCCAGAACCTCCCATCTCTGGGCCTGGCTCTCAATCACTGAGCCACCTAGCTGCCCCCCCCAAAATTTAGTTTTAATGAAAATTAAGTGAAAGGCAGATAAAGATAGTAGGGATAGTTTCTACTTGGGAACAAATTTATTTTTTTCTCCTAATCTCAAGATAATTCTAACCTTCCTAATGGTTTTGAAACTTTCCAAATGGTATAAGTGAGGATGGGGGTGTTAAGAATGGGAATAATTATTTATTAAGCTGTGCTAAGCACTTTACCAGTAATACCTCATTTGATCAAGGCTCACTTGTGTATCAACAAAACAGGCCTGCTTACTTGAAAATGAATAGACTTCCACATAAGTTTTGCAGAAAAATATCATTGTGAATATTCCAGAAAGATGACCGAGGATAAGTCTCTTAATTAAATATTTACAAGTGAAACAATAATTTTTTTCTGTCAAAAAACAACACAGGGAACTCTGAAAAACATCCCATGAAAGGGTCTGGTAGGATAGCAATAGATCTGCTCATAAAATTACACTCCAAGAGTACTGAAGTACAAAATGACTAGGCCATTCACTTCTAAATTATGAAAGGTTTAGGAAATATTACATTTGGGAACAGAATTAAAAAATAATACTTCTGTCAAAATCAAAAGTGAGCAACAACAGCAAAAATGAGCATAATATTTTGTTACTTTGGGCTACAATGATTTGTAGGCTTGATATATAAATTTCAGATATTGACAAGCATTAAATATATTTTTTCTCTAATGAAGCAGCCCTACACAATGTTGGACACAAAGATGTCAAGTAATTTACTATTCAATCAACTTGCAGTTTTCACAGCTATCATTCTCACAAAATGTTTAAGCAATGTTACAAAAGAACATAATTACTATAAAGGTCATTCCCAACCCCACTTTTGGTTGCTCTAAAAATAATAATGCAACTTCTAAAATTACATAAAGAGTAGTTTATATAACACTATTACCTCTTTGAGTTATGTCAACCAAAATTACTGCTTCAGATCCACCCAAAGGATTACTAGCTTTCAAGGTAAAATTATATCTTTCCTGACCAGATATCATTTGAAAGATTAATTGATGGTTTTCATTCATGTGTTCTTCATCTCTCTTATATGTAACATTTCTTCCAGAAAACCTGTAAGTCAAAATTAAAAATTAAAAAAATTAAGCTGTCTGAAGAACTTAGGAAAAATTATGACAAAAATACCAAAAATTAAATAAGAAGTAGGACAAAAAAATGGTACTGGTTTTGTAGTAGGAAGACCTGGTTTTGAATTCCATCCCTGCTTACTTATTAGAATGACCTTTGGTAAGTTACTTTACATCTTCAGGTTCTAGTATTTCATCTATAAAATCTATAAAAATCTATTTTAAAAAAAAGGAAATTGGTTTGGGCCTCCAGAATCTGTTCCAACTGTAAATACAGACACATTTACCTACTAATAAAATTCCTCATGCTTTCCTTTCGTTTGGTAAAGAATTTTTTTAAAATCTAGGACAATTTAAAAAATGTATTATTTATGTTTAAAGGTATTTAAAAGATTCTATAATTTTAAACTCAAATACATATATATTTAGGTAAAGTCTTAAAGAAATGGCAATGTGTAATTAAACATTTTTAAGTAATTGAATGCTGACCTGAAACTCATGGAAGAATTTATATACTGGTGATAATTTTGAAAACATTGAGGGTTTTATTTTAAAGACATCACAGAAGGTGAGAGACCAAATAACTGAGGGAAGAGTCACAGATATTAAGATCAAAAAGAGGCAAATGAGACAATATTTATAATTACCAACACAAAGATGTATTTTCTTGCCTCTATGAAATGCATATGATTTTTATACATATTGATGGAATTATTTTTAAATATTTTTACTAATTACTTTATTTAGAATATTTTCCCAAGGTTACATGATTCATATTCTTTCCCTCCCTTCTTCCCTACCCCCTCCCTGAGCTGATAAGCAATTCCACATGTATCATTGTTCAAAAACTATTTCCATTAATGGAATTCTTCAATCAATACAGTGTACTAGTTCCAAGGCAGAAGAGAAGTTAAGAACTAGACAATAGAGTTTAAGTGAGTTGCTCAGGATCACACAGCTAGGAAGTGTCTCGGGCCAGATATGAACCCAGGACCTCCATTTGAAGGTCTGGCACTCTATCCACTGAGCCACCTAGGTGTCCCTGGCAAATTACTTTCTATAAAGACATCTTCAAAGTCATGCAGTTGATTAAAAAGTATAAATCATGCAAAGAATGTGTTTGATTCTCTTTTTTTTAATTTTATTTGGTCAATTTCAAACATTATTCCTTGGTTACAAGAATCATGTTCTTTTCCTCCCTTCCCTCCCCCCACCATTCCCGTAGCCGATGTGCAATTCCACTGGGTATTACATGTGTCCTTGATCATAACTTATTTCTATGCTGTTGATGTTTGCTATGTGTTTGATTTTAAAAAGATATTTGATTTAGTAAATCAAAATAACGATATAAAGGCTGGCCTTCAACAAAGCACCTCTCATGCAGATGTTAAGATAATAAGATTCCCTGATAGAGGCAATTAAAGAAATACATATATTTGTATAATCCTCCTCTATCAAGACCAAGTCAGGCATTAAACAGGCCAATGTGTACTTTTCAAAGGTATCTGCCTTTATCACAGAACATGCTTTGTACAAAATCCAGTTAGATTAGGGATTCCTTAGATGGTGATGTCCTCCATATGTTCCTATTTATGAATAATGTTATGCTCACAACATCAAGTGTAGGAGTACTATGGTATCTCTTCACTAAAAGTTATGACAACTCAGAAGAAAACAGCCTAAAATCCATAAAGGAAAAACCAAATGGATGACACACAGCTAAATAAAACATTCATTAAATTAGTCTACCAGTACATTCATGTTGGACAGGCACTGCAACTAACAATAAGCTAGGCCTGGAATTGAAGAGGAAGAGAATAGGCTGGACTATATTTGAAAAACTGTGAAGCATTTTTAATGATCCCAAAGTTCTCTTCAACATGCTTCTGATAAAACTATATTGCTGTGAATCACAAAGACCACAACCTAAGAAGAAAACTGCATATAGGTTGAAGGACAATGGAAAGACACTAGCAGGCATAAGGAGACTGACTGTATGCCAGGCATGAAGCTTTATAACTATCTTATCTGATCCTCACAACAACTCTGGGAGGTAGGATTTATTCTTTTTTATCCTTATTTTACAACTGAGAGGTACTATCTAAAATCCTTAAAAAGAGCAATTAACTGAGATTTTACGGAGAAGGTAGCATTTAACTGGGTTTTAAAGGAGGTGTAGTAATTTAAGGAGCAGGATGACCTTTCTTCCAGAACAGTAAGATCCAAGTGGTGAATGGTGGGGAAACAGGTTCTGTTCCTAGTTCATCTGGTAGTCCAGTTTGGCTGGTGCACAAAGCATATTACAGAAAAGACCATGATACAAAGTTGGAAAAGTAAGGTGGCATCAGTCAATAGTCAATGAACCTCTAAACTTACTTAGGATGACTCTTAAGACAACAGACTCACTATATGATGTTGTGCCTTGATATGACTTTTGTTTTACTGACATAACTCTCTAGAGTATAGGGTTATTCCCATACCACAATGAAGATCAAAGCAGGACTTTATTTAAGGACTTGTACTCACTGACATAATTTCAAAAATTAATAAAATATTTTAAAATAGTACATGGATTTTTTTTTTAGTGCCTGGAGATTTCCTGTTCAAAATTATTCAGGCCTCTGAGAATATGTAAGTTTCTTGCAACCAGGGATTTTTTCCCCCTTTTCTTTGTATCTCCAGGTCTTAGAATAATACCTTGCATATAGTAAGCACTTAATAAATGCTTATTGACTCTGATTATGTATATAAATATTGAAGATATAGTTTTTAAAAAGTAATGAGCTGGATTCCATAAGCCACAGAAACCTCAGACTAGTTCATAATCACTCCCTGCTTAGATATTGTTGAATACCATCAAAACTTGATTATTCATGTATGAATTTTTCTATTTTGTTAATTTTCTGATAATAATTGTTAACTTTAACACAAAGTTTTCTTTTACACAAAGTCCACTGCCAGACTATGTCCCTTAAAATAAAATGATTTATGATTATGGAAAACTTAATTTAAAATAAGCCTAAAATTTAAAAAAAAAAGCTTTAAAATCTTTCATCTCATTTTATCTTCACCACAACTTTTTGAGTTGGCAAGGGTAGGTACCATTATCATTCCCATTTTATAGATGAGGAAACCTGGAGAGAGAGCAACTTTCTCAGGGTCTCACCACACACACACACACACACACACACACACACACACACACACACACACACAAAAAGGTATGTATTCTAAAACCAAATTACTTCCAATTTTTTTCACATTATGGACAGTTCTTTAAGGCAAATATTAAGCCTTTACTATATAAATAATCCAATAATTCTTAGGATTCATAATTGTATTGGTGGGTATAGCTCTCTCCCAAATTTAGATTGTAATACTCATCACCCTCAACTTCTGTTCTGCTCTAACAACTCCTTTTCAGGTATTGCTGTGGCCAAAACAAGATCATGGAAGTCCATTTTTAAACTTTGTTTTGGTTTTATCTTTTTTTTTTAACCTCCTTAGTATCAATTCTAAGACAGAAGAGCAGCAAGGGGGTATGCAATCAGGGTTAAGTGACTAGCTCAGAGTCATGTTGCTAGGAAATATCTGAGGGCAGATTTGAATCAGTCTTCCTGCCTCCAGGCCTGATGCTCCATCTATTGTGCATATCTAGCTGCCCCTAGAAGTCAGTTCTTATGAGTTCTCTCTAGGCAAATAAACAATCTACTCCTGAAGACTTTCAGGCTTGACAGATTCTGATAAAGACTGTCCTCCACTGGTATAACC
The DNA here is from genome assembly GCF_027887165.1 of Monodelphis domestica. Taxonomy (NCBI): domain Eukaryota; kingdom Metazoa; phylum Chordata; class Mammalia; order Didelphimorphia; family Didelphidae; genus Monodelphis; species Monodelphis domestica. Next base: position 445,421,417 of record NC_077229.1, read on the forward strand.
TTCAAGAATATGGGGTTCACCTTAGTCATCATTATGAGAATGCTACACTCAATAAGTTCAAATGGCTCCCTATCACTTTCCAGGATTAAATCTTGTTAGGCATTCAAAGCTCTTCATAACCTTTTTTTTCTCTCCTTCCAGCTTTCTGGACTTCTTATACTTTATACTCTGCATACATTCTTTGATCCAGAGACATTGGTCTCCTCATTGTTGCATAAACAAGACATTCAATCTTTTAGCTCTGGATGGGCAATTTCTCTGGCTGCCTCCCATACCTAGGATGCTCTCCCTGCTCATCTCTACCTCCTAGCTTCCCTGGCTTCAAGTTCCAACTAAAATCCTACATTCTACCAGAAGCTTTTCCCACACTCTCTTAATTACAGTGCTTCTTTGTACATGTCTGCTTGTTGTCTCCCTCATTGGATAGTGAGCTCCTCCAGGACAAAGACAATCTCTTTCCTTTCTTTGAATCTCCTGAACTAAGTATATTGTCTGGCACATAGTAAGTGATTAATAAGGGATTACAGTAGGACTGATCTTAGTCATTATAATAATATATATATATATATACATCCACATAAATGTACATACATATGTAAATAGTAATTTTAAGACCATATAAATATAGACACATATGTAAAAATAAGTGATTTTTAAGAGCTCAAAAGGCTCCAGGAGGCCTTCTAGTCAAACTGTCACATTGATCAGGAATCTGAGGCCTGGAAAGGTTAAGCAACTTGTTCAAGATCGTACAGGTACTAAGTGGGAGATCCAGGACTTGAACTCAAATTCATTAGCTCTTTTCACTGTCCTTAAGCAATCATGAAATGAGGAGATCATTTTGTGTTATCTATTTGTTCTCAACTCACTATCTTAAATAATTGATGATGCTCTTTCTTTAAGTGGCCTCAAACTGGAAACTAAGGGGATATCCATCAACTCAGGAGTGGCTGAGTAAGTTGTGGTACATGAATACGATGGAGTACTGTTGGGATACAAAATTATAAAACAAATGATTAAAAAAAAAAAACATGAGAAGACCTATATGAATGTATATAGAGTAAAGGAGAACCAGAAGAATATTTGTAGTATAAAGTCAATATTATAAAAATGATCATTTTTGAGAACTTTCAAAAACAGGAAGAATAAATATAGTTAAGAAAACAATTTATATGATAACAGTAGTGTTAAAAAACTATGAAGATTGTAAGAACTATGAGCAATAAAATTACCATCATTGATTACAGAGGAACAATGAAATATTTTCTCCATTTCAGAAAGGTAAAGGATTTAGGATACAGAGTGAATAAGCCAGTGGAGGATTTTGTTTTGCTTTAATCTTAATATTTTTTAAAAGAAATTTGTTTTTTTTCTTTTTTTTCACAATGAGGTGAAAGGAAAGAAAAAAAGTTCATGTAAAACCTACATTTCATGTTTTAACTTTTTAATTTTGAAATCTAGATGAAGTATTTATTCTTAATACTTACACGGTTTTAAGCCTTTCACAATAATGAAACTTACCTTTCATATAATATATAATTTGTATCACGAGGGCCAACCAATCCAGTTGGTCTTCCTGGATTCCAACTACATATAATTTCTTTCAAATCACGTGTTTCACAGTTCAGCTTTTTGGGGATATCAGGTGGATCTAACGAAGAGAAAAATCTATAGGTATTTATGCCTTGAAGAAGTATACTTAAAACTATCTTAATAAATGTTTTACTTAGTAACTAATTTTTGTCCATTTCCAAATATGGTTAGTGCCATTCCCATTTCATATTATATAATTATATTTAAAGAATTCAAAAATTGCATTTATTGTACAGTACTTTTTTACCTTCTTTTTACATATTATCTTTCTCCATTAGAATATAAGCTCCTTGAGGGGAGGAACTCTTTCCTGTTGTTTGTATTTGTATTCTCTGTTCTTACCAAAGTACCTGGCATGACTTTTTTGTAGTACATTACACTTAAAATTATTTTAAAATAGCTTAGTGCTATTTTTTGTTGTTGTTCAGTCATTTGGGTTGTGTCTGACTTTTTTGTCATCTGGGGTTTTGTTGGCAAAGGTATTGGAGTGGTTTACCACTTCCTTCTCTAACTCATTTTACAGAAAAAGAAACTGAGAAAAAGAGGGTTAAATGACTTTCCCAGAGTTACACAGCCAGTAAGTATCTGAGGCAAATTTGAATTCAACTCTTTCTGATTCCACGTCCAGCACTCTATCCACACCGACACTTAGCTGCCTGGTGATACTTTAATTTGTGATAATAGCAATCAACACATTGAGGCAGCATTTGAACTCAGATCTCCCAAATCCAAGTTCAAGCTCTACTAAGTATTCAAAGAGTACAATATGTAGCGAACTAATGATTATGATGACAATGATGATCATAATAACCATAACTTGTCAGTGTGAAACTATACATCCCCCCCCCCCTTTGTAAGAGGAAGATCAACATATAATCCACCCCTGCCCAGTTTAACAGTCAAAAAAAGGTATGACTAAGTGGGGTAAATTATACAATAAATCATCTATTTTCTCACACCTAACATGATAAACATAGAACATGATTAGAAAGAACAAAAAATAAAAAACAGGTATCTTCTACTCTAAGGGTCTGTATTCTGCTTCTTCCTTAAACAAATGGCTTGTTCATTTTTTTCAGTCTGGAAACCTATGGTGTACGACATCTCATTTACTCAGAACATTATCTGGAACTCACAACTATTTAAAACACAGAAATCAAAGAGTAAGCAAAAAATGTCTTTTGCAGTTAAAATAAATATAAAATCCATATAGTAAGTGAATGCCCCTTAAGAATGTTCCTTAAGTCTTTATTCTGAATCTATTGATATTTATTTAAAACACAATATTCTAATAAGCTTTAGCTAGTTCCTTAAACTACAACAGATTAGATACAGATAATTTGGTGATATTGGGAAGGGAATTATATAAAAAGCAACAGGAAATGACAGATAAAAGTAAGTTGGGAGACAACAGAAGTTACAAAAAGTCGAAATAATTTTTTTAAAAGGCAACAGGAAAAAAATTAATGAAGATGTTACTGTTTCAGCTGAATAGTTCCTTTAACTAGATTACAACATAGTATTCATAATGATGATGAGGTCATTAAAAAATTAAATTACTTAATTTTCCCTCCAACTTTTAGTTTATTCTTTTCACCCTTTTATTTTTATTGTTCAAACATAATACCTGCATTGCTGCTGTCTTAAACTGAAAACTCTTGAAGGGTAGGGCAGAGATCATTGATTAGTTTTGAGCTACACAACTTAAAGGTCATGTAGTTCAAACCTATCTTTTTAAATATAAGAAAACCAAATACCAGAATAGTGAAATAACATGCTTAAGAAGAGCTAGAATTTGATTCAAGGATTTCTATGTCCAATTCTAATCCTCCTGCCACTATATCACTCAAAATATACATATACTATTCCATGTAGGGATATATCAGACACTCATTATGCAGGAACATATAGAAAGTATTGTTAGCATTTTTCCAAAAAAATTTTTAAGATCTGCATGAAAAGGAAAAATCCCTACTGTATGTGAAATAGCTCATTTCCTGAGGGTATCAGATAAATGAGGTAACAATTACAAGTTGGTCTAGAATGTTACTGTTAATAATTTCACTTAAAATTGTAGCAGTTAAATGCTATGATTTTCATTAGAAGAAGATCACAAATTATCATGATTCAGATTAGGAAGAAAATAAGTAAATATTCTGAAACTTTTATATTTTAATTTACATTAAGAAACAAGAAAGGAAAAATAGGATACACCCAGCAATGAAAATTATAGAACTTGTTGTATAAGTAGCAGCAATACTTTATCTCTTTAGTTTTTGCATAACTTACATCCTGCAAATACAACTGTTCCATACAGGTTTGACCTTGTTGTAAAAACCACATTTGTTCCACTACTTGGAGAAATGGTAATATTGTTGATCTTGATTCCAACACTTTTATTATCAAGGGGGATAAGGGAACATTTTTCACTTCCATATTGTGCAGTTAACACAGTTTCCTCAACAACACAGCAAAACATCATATTTGAACCTACTGGTACCACTTTGTCTCGAGGAAAAACCTCATAACTTTCTTTTATGGGAGACCCTAGGAGGAAAAGAAACACTCAAAGTTAAAATACTTTAGAAATTCTCCATCAAAGTATCTTCTGTAATGGAAAAGTATTAATGTGGATATAAAACCAGAAGTCTGTAATGTCATGTCAGAAGTCAATTCATTAATTAATTTTAACCTTTTTAAAAATCACCTATGTATTTAGATAATAATTGAAAAGTATCAAATATTTATCAGATCATGGAATATTTTCTCTTTTAACTTTCTGATCAATTTTTTCCTACTATGGATAAGGAAATATGACAAATGAAATAAGTTCATTATATCAATTAATACCTCAGTGAAGATTCAGAATATTTATAAAACTTCATGGTTTCAAAACACTAAATTTTGCATTGAATGCCAATCATAACTGGGCTCTGCTAATTACTTTAACAAAATCATTTAAATGGAATACATGGATTACCTGAAATCCTAAGTGGAATCCATTCACTCCACTCTTTTTGACCAAAAAAATGAAGTTCATCAATGTAATATCTGATTTTTACATGGTGTGCTGTACATTCCAAAGGGATATCTGAGGTCCAGTTCCAGTGATGGACTGAATCCTTACCCATCAGAGTTGTGTTAAATGTTGCCTAAAAAAAGGGGATAAAAAATATCTTAAAGTAGTAACAATGATTTCCCCAAAGACAGAAAAAAACATTTTATACTCTAAAATAATCTCTAACATTTAATAATTTGAAGTCAGTGGCTTTCCATTGTCTTATATTGGAATTTCAGTTTTTCAAAAAGTGTGAACATATTAAAGTTACACATGTCTCAATTCCTCCAAACTCTAACATAGTTACAAGGGCCTGAAATTCTAGGACTATTGAACACACTGCTAAGGAATTCTACAAACTAAAATATTTGAACATTATTAGTCTACATGAAAAAAAAACGCATATTTTCTATTTCACAGAGAGTAAAGATGAATCAACCTAAAAAACTTGAAGATAAAAATAAGCAATGGATTCAATTCAACAAACATTTCTCAAGTTCCTTCCAAATGCCATGTCTAGGAAAGATTCAAGAGTGACAATAGTGCCACTGGTCCAAGAGGACTTGGAGACACCCTGTTACTAAGGTGACCCATATCTTGGCCCATGGAGTTCTACTGTTACATTAAACAACTTTGTCTGGGACCTGAACTGCTTTCAACCCCAGTTGCTTACTTCTTGGAGAGTCTCATAATTGGTCAAGACTCACCTGTATTTACTTTTCTTTTGCTCTAAATTTGCTATCTGAACACAAGGCAAGTCTAAACCTCCACAGGGCAAGTCTTATGTGTTACAGAGAAACCTAGAGACATTTTAGATATTTTGTCAGATTTCCCTCTATACTGTCCAATTCTATCATAGAACTTCCTCACATTTCCAAAAGGGATAAGAGAGATTCACATGCCATTGTAATTTGTTAACATATTAACATCCTGATACCTCTCAGATAGAGACAATTTCAAGTTAGCTTCCCCTACTCCATCTCAAAAAACCTTTCACATCATCTCTGACTTTTTTCTCCTTTCACCCAGTCTCAACAATGAGACAGCCCTTTCCTTGGCTAACAACCCCTTTATATGTGTTCTTGATCCCCAAACTCTCCTCCATCAGATTGCCCCCATAATCATCCCTATTCTCTCTAATCTTCAAACCTCTTCGTATGTGCTGGTTCCTTCAAAATTAATTGTTTACACTTCTCACTTACTTCTGAACCCTTTTCAATCTGCCCTCCCACTGAAACTATTCTGTCCATATTAGCAATGATCTTTTGTCAAGTCTGATGATTTTTTTAAGTTGTCATCCTTCTGGATCCATTTACTGTATTTGACACTATTAATCACTCTTTTTTTGGAGTTTTCTTGACAAATAATTACTCTTTCTCAGTTTCTTTTTCTGGTTCATTATCCATATCATACCTCTTAATGGGTAAGTGGATATACTCCCCAATGTTCTGTTATAGGTCCTCTACTCTTTTCTCTGTATGCTTGCTCTCTTTGTGACCTTAACAGTTCCATGGGCTTATAATACCTCTTCTACATAGACGATTCTCAAATATATCTATCTATCTATCTATATATATATATATATACACACACACACACATACACAGGATATCTCAAATGTTTGACTGATCTCTCTCTTCAACATCTATCCCACATCACCAGTTGCCTACTGGGCATTTTACACTGGATATCCTGGAGAGTTCTCAAACTAAATATGTACAAAACAGAACTTATCTCTTCTCTAAAATATACTCCTCTTCCTTCTCTATTTCTGTCACAGGTATGACCATCTTCCCCACCATTTCAGTTGATAGCCTTAAAATTATCCTTAATTCCTCATCCTCCCTTAAATCCAGTCAGATACCAAATCTTGCCATTTTTACATCGACTTCTTTTGCAGCTAACCTCTTTTCTCTAACTCACACTTCCACCTTAATTCAGGCTCTTATCCAAACTAATCACCTAGATTATTATAAGGGTCCACTAACTGTTCTTCCTGCCTCAAGTTTCTCACCATTCTAATACTTATTTCTGCCGAATTGATTTTCCTTTAAAAAAATATCTATGTGACTCCCCTATTCAATCACTGGCTTCCTCTAGGATAAAATATTAAGTCCTCTGTTAAGCACTTAAAGCCTTTCACAACCTGACCCCAACCTACCTTTCCAACTGGACATTATTCGTCCTCCCACATTTTATTATCTAGCCAAATTTACTTTCTTTTTGTTTCTCACAAATAACACTTTATCTCACTTTTGTATTGGTCATCTCTCATGCCTGGAATATATCTGCCCTCATTAAATCCCTTTCTTTCTTGAAGATTCAGCTCAAGTGCCACCAGTTGTTTTTTTTTTTTTAACTCTCACACCACCTTCTAATGCCTATCTCAAATCTTGCCTGTGCAAAGGCCTTCCTTATAAGTATGTTGGCCTGAAATGCCCTTCCCAACCTATATATATAGTTCCAACCTATCTTTTTCCATCACCTTCAATATGAAGTTTTTTCTTATCCATACAACTACTAGCCTCTTTCCTTGAAAATTATCTTGTTATTTAACTACTTTGTATTCATTCTCATTTTGTTTATTCTATACAAATTCATATATGATGTCTTCCCCATTAGAATGTAAGCTCCCTGCAAGTAGAGATTACTTCATTAATTGTATTTATGTTCCCAGTTTGCCTTAGAGTGCCTGGCATGTATTAAGAATAAAAATTTGATTAGCTGTCCTTTAGTTTCAATGATTAAGCAATCAGGTAGCCATGAATCTCATTGTCACCTATTACATATAAATATATGTGTGTACATATATACACATGTATATATATATATTTATGATACAGAATTCTTATGTTTCTACTACACATAAGCATATGTGTATTCTGGCAGAGAAAAAAGATATCTAACAATCCTTCAGGGCCCACATTAAATGCTGCCTCTTCCAGGAAACATTCTTTAATTCCTCCAGGCGAAAGTGCTATCTTTATTTTCTGAACACAATATTCTATTTTTCTTTTACTGGACGTTCACATATCACCTTCTGTTGCAGTGTTATCTCCTCCATCATACCGTATGCCCCACAAAAGGTGGGTCTATTTCATTCATTCTTTTTGGTCCCTGAAGCCTTTAGCAGAGTCATTCAGGAAAGTGTCAAAAGTGTACATACAGCAGTTCCCCAAAAACTGGTAGAATGAATGAGGGAAGTGTATGTTTATGTACACACCCACACCTACTCCAGTACTATATATAATGTAGTATAGCTACCCAAATAAGAAATGATGCGGTAGATAAAGTAACTATGTAACACATTAATTCTTCTATTGACTTTGAGTTCAATTATTAAATATGCAACCCATTAGTATACTTCAAAGCTCTTAGGCAACATAAATAGAATTATTAAAGAAGGAGCAAGAGACTAAAGAAAAATATATTACTGGGTACAGGCCCTCACAGCTTTTCACTACTACTTAAATAAAGCAAAATGTAAAAAAGCCAAATGAAAATGATTCACAGAGAAATCATTCCAAAAAGGTATTAAAAAGTATAAAGTAAACTATGATATATTAGGATAATGTTTTTTCTTCTTAATCACATAATCACAGCTTTAGAACTAGATAGGATTTCAAAGATTATGCAGTTCAATCCCCTCATTAGAAACATGATTAATCTTAGGACCAGAAAAGTTAAGTGATTTAAACAAAGAACAATACTTTGAAAAGTCACTCAATTTACCTCCCCCAAATCCAGAAGTGTAGTAGGATTACAATGCCAGAAGAGTACCCAATGCTATGAAAATTCAATTTCTGATATAATTTAGGAAGGAAGAAGAAACATCTTTTTTAAGTCAGGGAACTTACTACTGTTGCAACTTCCATGTCTTCTTTATATAGGACAATAATTTCCCAGATGACATTTGAGTGATGTGGAAAAGCAGAGCCATTGTCATTCCACTTTAGGTACAATGTAGATGTTGAAAAATCAGCTGTCAAATTTAAAATCTGTAATGTGGCTGGAACTAAGGCTTTTGAAAATGAAGAGAGAATAAATTATTCACTTGTTCAAATAATTAACTTCACAATTAATGTAGAAATTTATTTTTCTGACCATAAACAAAAATTTCAACACAATATTTGAATAGAAAAACCTTATTAAAATTTTATATATACATACATACATGCGGATGTATACATTAAAATGAGTATATATCTAAATGTACATAAATATGTGTGTACATATTTAAATTTTTTACTTTTTTGGTTTAGACCTGTTATTTCATGTGTTTAGGAGGCACTGAGAAGTTAATGTGACATAAATGAAACTTGAACCTAGAGTTTACTGACTTAATGGCCTTCTCTTTACCACAATGCAAAGTTGATTAACTGACTGACAGACAGAAGGACATACACATGAAATACACAATGAAATCACAAAAAAATCCAATTCCAATCTTATATAATCAGAAGTAGAATCCAACCATAAACTATTTATATTTTAGAAATTCATTGTTTAATTGTTTATGTGAAACTTGTGCATTTTCCATAAAAATAATATCATAACACTGGTAAGTTACCAGGTAAGCCTACAAGAACCGAAGTAAATTATGTTTAATGTGGCTGAACTACATTAAGAATAATATCTTTCTGAGTTCTGAATACTGGAAGTCATGGGATCATATGGTCCCAGAGGAAGAAGGTAGTTTTCTCTTATTGTTGTTCTTATTGTTCAGTTGTTTCAGTCACATCTTGCTCTTTGTGTGCCCCTCTGGGGTTTTTGTGGCAAAAATACTAGAATGGTTCGCCATTTACTTCTCCAGTTAATTTTAAATGACTTGTCCAGGGTCACACATAGCTAATAAGTGTCTGAATTCACATTTGAAGTTGGGTCTTCCTGACTCCAGGGCTAGAGATCCATTGTACCACCTAGATATCTCTTTCCTCTTTTAGTGATGGACAGAATTTCAAAATGGTTGTCAGTCTTTGGCGCTTTCCCATTGCACTGCCTATATACCTTCTTTTGGGTCTTGAACAACAGATCTCTAATGAGTAGAAGAATAGCTAGCATTTATATATTATTTACCAATTTGCAAAACACTTTGTTTCACATGTTTTGCTAATGTAATATAAAGGGAGATATTTTGAGGCAGGTCTGACAAAGTATATACCCCTGATATCAGTTCTTCCACTTTTTACTTTTTTTCCTCCAATTCTGAGTACAAATATTTTTTAAAGGTTTGGTGTTTTTCAAAATTTGTACTTACACAGATAAATTTGGGTGATGGAAGAATAAGGATCATATCTTTAATTTACTGTATTCATCATTTTGTCATGGAAGACCACATTCAAACCAAATTATCATTAATATTTAGGGCTTAGATATCAATTTAGGTATCAAAGCCAAAAGATTTTTCTCTCAAAAACTTAAAATGTTCAATTGTTTAATTTCTAAACTCATTAAATTGTATTTGATTTTGAGTCATAATTATAAATAAAGTATTCTAAAAATGGCATTTATGTTACTAAGGCAACAGAGTCAAGTTGAAAAATTACCAATTACCACTAAAGTATCAAGCAAAGACTTTGGGGAATGAGTTCTATTCTGGCTTCAAGGTAACGAATTTTCTGTTATTTACTGCTGGAAAAGGTATAAAATACACTCCTCATTTGCAAGGGGGGCAAGTTCTCTTTTAGCTCAGATAAAAAATTTCCTACATCTACCTACCATTTTCTAAAGTGATCCAAAAATGTGGTGGAAAGATTAGGTTGGATCACAAGACTTGCGTTCTAAGTCCTTGGCTCTGACAACAACTTGCTATGGCTTAGGCAAATTATATCAATTCTTTTCTGTCTGACTTTGAGTTCTTAGCTTGAGTAAACTGGAGGGTCAGTGGTACCTTAGATAATATCTAAGGCATTTTTTGGATTCTCTGATTCAAAGCCTGCTGTAATGAAGAAAAGGCCACAATATATTATAATTTCTATGGGAGCACTAAGCGAAGAAATATCTAAAACTATGAAAACTAAACTGGATACTCAGAACAATTTCATGTGTTCCAAATAAATAAAGCATCACTAATCCAACAGCAAATTATTTGAACAATATTTTAAAGGAAACTGGAATGGATTATCTACAAGGTTATTTTCAGCTCTAATTCCTGTGATCCTATGTATAGTTTATATAATGAAATTCATTCAGAGGCCTTTTTAACAAATAGATGAGACCCATTTGTAAAAAACTAAAGGTGCTTAAAATGACTTAAAGTATTTTAAGCAGTTCCTTTACTATGTGTGTGACCTGCTAATTTTCATTCTAGATATGTCCTAAACCTAAGAAAACTTCAGGAAAATACTATTTAAATCAATCATTTAACCAAGTATTGAATATCTACTATGTTCCCAGGACTGAGCTATTTCAGTTCCTGAACTATAAACAAGATCTATGAAGTTAAGAAATTTATAATCTAGTTAAAATTATGAAGCACACAAGAAACAATGAGAACAATTAAAAGCAAAACTGATTGTTATTGATTCTAAATTCAGTAGGAGTTTAGAGAAAGGACAAATCAGTAGAGAGTAAAAAGTTACATAGAAGAAATTAAACTTCAAAACATAGATTTTTTAAAGCCTCTTAGCTATAATAGAGAAGAGATTCAAAGGACTGGGATCATTGTAGAGAGTGAAGAAAAGGATACTAAGGAGAGAAGGTAGAGCTGCCTAGTTCTTATCTTGTTTCTATTCTTTCTGCCAAGGAGAATATTTTAACTTGAAATGACAAGAGAAAATGGCTGATTTTGATACCCAACATGAATTAGGAGATGGAAAAGAATGTGCCTAACTATTCAATTCACTATATGTGAATAAACTACATCATAGTTTACTTTTAGAACTGGTAGATGTGACTACTGAGCCAACTGTGAAAGATATTTGAAAGATATCTTTCAAATGAAAAATGAAACCTAATGTTCAATGAACATTCATTGAACATTAGGTTCAACATTCATTGAACATTAGGTTCAATGAAACCTAACTGTACAGGACTACATTGTCTCTAGAGCTCCTTTCAACTTTGAGATTTCTGTGATAAGTTAGAGGATCTGGAAGGATGTCATTCCAAGACATAGTGAGAGAATAAGATCGCCAAATATGGGAGTAATTATAAGACAATCTGACTTAAGAAGAGTTAATACTAGGAAGCATTTAAAAAGGTTATATAAGTACAATATGAAATTATCAGAGAGCCTTGAAAAATCAAAGAATATTCCAGCTGGATGGACTTTTTATATTTCACTCCTTCATTCTACAGGATGAAGAGAAATTAAATGATTTGCCCCAGAGGTCACAGTTTGTTAGTGGCAATGCTAGGACTAGAATGCCAAACATTTAATTCCCAAAGCAGGACTCTTTTCACTACACCAGTCCAGGAGTTTCAATTTAATGTTACTCAATAGTGAGTCAAAAAATATCCATAAGTAGGTAAATGAAATTATAAGATTGCTTCAGAAATGTTAGTCAGGCAGTACAATAAAAGAGAATTTGGAGGAGGGAAAAGATTGATGATAGGGAAATTAAGTAGAAAGATATTTCAATTATTCTGGCTACCTGTTCCCCAGTAATTTAAAAAAAAATGCCAGCAGAAGAAATGAAAATGAACAATACCTACTCTTTACATATTAAATAAGTGAGTATTTAAAAAATTTCTAAGATTGGTTGACTCATTTATTCATTGAGTCATGTAACCTTTTATAAAGTAAGTTAAGATCTTCCACCTTTGGCAAATTCTGTGGCTTTAATGCTTGGCCACAGGTAAAATTTCAATGAAAAAGGATATGAAAGGTATTGTAAGATCTTCAATCTGATTGAAACAGGATAGGAAGGCTCCTAAGAATCTGTATTTTAATTCATTATGCCTAAAATAGAGTGATGTTTTATTCTCAGTTCATTACAATGTGGAATTAAAGCCATACTTATCTATTAAAATATCTTTCTCCACCAAAAACTTCTTCAGGTTTTGAAAAGATAAAAGGAGTGTTATATACCCAAGTTAAGTCAGAGACAAAATAATATGTGAGAGGTCAAAAAAGTCCTGGACAAAATGTTAAAAGAAATCAGAGAGAAATGGGAAGAAACACATAAAGCTTTTGGACAAGGGTGGAGAGAGGAAGAATCAAGGGAAACAGAAGGTGGTGCTAGGGATTGGCCTTGAAAGAGTTGAAAGATTTCAATAATGACATCATAGGCACTTGGTGACTGGCCTGCACAAATGGATGTATATTTAACCGCAAAAATGAAATGCATTAAGAGCTTCCTCAGTGCTAATTTTTAAAGTATTTCTACAACTCTGAAATTTCTACAAATCCATGTTATCTTTGCACTTTTCCACATTTGGAACAAGAATTTAAAATCTGAGATTTGGAGCAGAAAAGGACCTGAGGGACCACTGAATTTAATCTCTTCATTTCATAAATGACAAAACTAAGGTCCAGAGAGTGAGCATGACTTACACAAGGTCACATAGGTTATAAACTACAACTGAGATTTGAATCTAGGTCTTTTGACTGCAAACTAAAATAAAATAAATTCTTTATTCTATACAATTCTGTTGATGTTGCAATAACAATACTTGCTTTCTAAAAAGTAAAATGTTCATCTTAAGTGACAATCTGATCAAAGTTCTGCTTTGGTGTTAAAACAAAAGCAGTTAAAATTAATTGTTCATTTATCCACGTCAGAGGTTCTTCACCTTCTGAGTGGTACAGTACATAGAGTGCTACACCAAGAGTCAGAAAGACCTGAATTCAAATATGACTTCAGGCATATTCTAACTTAGAAATCAAATGATAATTATAAGACATTATTCTATAAAAAGGTAAAGTTATCATATGTTTTTTTTTTATCAAATCATCATTACTGTATTAATACATCAAGGGAGCTCACAGGAGCATAGATTTGGGGCTAGAAGGCTCCTGAAAGGACATCTAGTTCACTTATTTTACAGATAAGTCTTCAAAGTGGTAAAGGTCTTTGATTTGAACTAAAGTCTTCTGAATCCAATTCACTGTTCATTCCACTATCCAATTCATTTGAAGTATTGCATAAGTTCCAAATGTCAAAATTTAAGAAGCACACTGATAAATTAGAGAAATGTGACAAAAGTAATAAAAGGTCCTCAAATAATTCCACATGAAAAACAAATTTTAAAAATTGAGGCTATTTAGTTTTGAGAAAAGAAGATTTAGGGAAAACAATATCTAATTGAATATATTTTAACTGTAGTCACAAAACAGTAGATTTTTTTCTTTGCTATTGTTAAAAAATGCAATATTAAATAACTTAAATTTTCTGAAATGCATAGAAAAAAACAGAAGGAGGTTTAGAGGTAAACCCAGACAAATGGGACAGCTTGGGAACTAATATGCTAAATTTTGAATATTTTTTAAACTAGATATAGAGAGATTCATGGTTTTATATGCAATGTACTTTTTATTTGATACTTTACATATGGAAATGTTCGTTTGTTGTTGTTGTTTATCATGCTTAGAACAAAATAAAACAAAAAAGCAAAACTTTTTTTAAAGGAGTAACTAACATTAAGAATTCCGAGAAATATGAATTGAATTACAAAAAGTAGAACTAAGAGAACATACGAGAAAAACAGTTATATAAAGACATCAAAAGAAGTCAATGAAATGACCAATCTTGTCTTTAGAGCCATGATAATGAAACAAAATTGATGATGAAACAGGGAACTGTTATTTCATGCTGTTAAATAATATGTTTGCCCATACCACCCTATCCCCACCTTCTAAATTTTATGTTTCAAATCTACTGTGGAATGGAACACTAAATAAACCAATTTTGTTAAAAACTGCATCCCAAAACAAAGTAGATGACTTCTAAACTCTCCTAGAAACAAAGGGTACAAATTTTAGAGCTTAGATTTTTTTGCATCTATTTTATCTATACATATACAGTGATCCCTCACCTATTGTGGGAGTTACATTCTAGAGATCCCAGTGATAGGTGAAAATCTTCAAAGTAGTGAGAGAGGAAACAAACTGATGCTACAGTCAGAGAGCCAATCAGCGCCCAGGATACAGAGCATGGCACTGTGGTTGGTTGCCTTTGCACAAACGGTAGTGGCAAACTGCATTTCCATTGTGTACAGTATGGTATTCATCCGCAAAATCCTGTGATGTAGTGAAAACTCCATGATACAGGAGTAGCTTTTTTCTTTTTTAAACCCACATTACAGTGAAGCCATGATAAGTGAACCACAATATAGCAAGGGCCAAATGTATACGTCATTTGATTTCTTAATGGTTCTCAGGTATTTTGAAGGATAGTTTAGATTGTGAGAATATTTTTAGAGGGATCAAATATTACTATGGTATCTTAATGGTCTTTTCTATCAGCTAGAAACCTTAGAGACCTCAATACCCTCCTAAAAAGCATTATCAGAATTTAAGATAAATTTTGTAAAAAAGATACTTACAAACATTTCTTTCACTTAGGATAAATTTAGTCACAGAGTTCCCAGAAACATGTGTGGAACTTATTTTTATTTCATGATCGGCAAGTGAAAGAGCTGGAATCTCAAAATGTGTTTTCTCTGTTTGAATACAGGAATAAGAACTGCAATATAAGAAAGGTATCATTTGAATTAAATACAGAAAAGTCAGCAAAATAATCTTCAGGAAGAATAATATTGGAAATGTATTTTTAGAAACTTTCTGTATACTAAGGAAACAAAGAGCTTGGGTTATTTTAGCTCTTATGCTTAGTATTTCTAGAATTATCATTTTTAAGTCCTTTAGTTAAGAATAAATTATAGTGCCTACTTGTTAATAGAGCCAGGGGGTAGCTGGGTGGCTCAGTGGACTGAGAGCCAGGCCCAGAGATGGGAGGTCCTGGGTTCAAATTTGACCTCAGATACTTCCTGGGCAAGTCACTTAAACTCTATTGCCTAACCCTTACCGCTCTACTGCCTTAGAACTAATACACAGTATTTATTCTAAGACAGAAGGTAAGGGTAAAAAAAAAAAGAACAGAGCCAAGATTTGGTTAGCAAGGAAGAACTCGCATCCCAGAGAAAATACAGTGGATTTGATGCAGGGTCTACTGTAGTTACTTAATGAACATTAAATACACAATAACATAAATCTCATTACATCAATCTCATTCAACAATAATTCACAACAATAAAATAAGAAGTTACCAATTATATCAAATTCATTTAGTAATAAATGCCTATTATACACAGCACTGTAAAAACATTTTGGAATATATAAAAAAACAGAATGGCAGGGGTTCTGTTTTAAGAATGGTTTTAATATCAAAATAACTGCATCCACTCACAGCATTTTTTTCTGAAAGTAATTTCTCAGCATAAAGGATGTGAATTGTTTTATAATTATTTTAACTTTTTAAGATATGGAGAAATATGTGCATTCACACTGCTTTTATTTGTATAATCATGATAATTAACATTTATCACAAGTTGGGACCCCCAAAACATTATCTAGAAGACTAAGAACACAGATGCACCCAAGGAATCCACTTAGCTCCATTCGGAGAAGAAGGGCATTAGACTCAAGGTTTATTAGTGAAATAAGCTATCCTAGAATAGATTCTTAAAGCTGTTTGACTCTGCAATTAAAGGGCCAGAATCTTGTACAGTAGCAGCTCTACGAATTCTAAGTTGTATATTACACCAAGAAGAACCAGACTATTAAGCTAATGTGAAAATAAATACTCCCCCCCCAATATTCAAACATTGCTACTACATAAATCAATCAACAAATATTTACATGTCAACGGTATGTCAGGCACTGTGCAAGACTGCAGATATAGAAAGACAGTAGGGAAACATTTCCTGTGTTCATCAAGTTGACATGCTATTATGGAAGACAATATATATATATACACACAAAAGTATGTATAAAAAAATAAAGAGTAATTTGGAGGGTGGGGGTGGAGAAAGAGAGTGGTGCTAGAAGCTAGGGAAATCAGAAAAGGTAGCATTTCAGCTAAACTCTGAGGGAAACTAAGGCTACTGAAATGCAGATCTGAGGAGGGAAAGCATTCTAGTATGGGGAACAGAGAGAGGAGATGGCATTCTGGAGTAAGAAACGGCAAAAAGGCAAGTTTAGCCAAATCAAAGAATGTATGAAAAGGAATAATTATATTAAGAGTAGAAATGTAGGCTGAAGTGTGGGGGCCTGAATAGTCTTGAAAGGTTACTATATCTATTAAGCCCTAGAGTCAGGTTTAACATTCCACTCTGATCATCTTGCCATCTGTCCTGCTGGCTGCATTCCTCTGCCAGTTTGCCCACACTCCAAACTAGAAGCATAATCCAGTCAATATTGACACTGAATGTCCCCCATGATTCCATTCACCTTTCTAATGGTTTCCTAAGCTAAAATGAGCCATTATACTTTGTAACCCCATGAGAATATATACTTTTTAGGGACAGGGAAGTTAACTTTTGTATTCATATCCTAGGGACTTAGCACAGAACTTGACAAGCTCTCAAATATTTTTTTTTTTAGAATTAACATTTTATTTTTTTTATTTTTTATTTATTTATTTTTATTTATTTATTTTTTTTAATATTATTTTATTTGGTCGTTTTCATACATTATTCACTGGAAACAAAGATCGTTTTCTTTTCCTCCCCTCCTTCCCCCCCGCCCCCCCGCCTTTCCCTCTCCCATCAGCCGACGCATGATTCCACTGGTTATCACATGTATTCTTGACTCGAACCCATTTCCCTGTTGTTGGAGTTTGCATTATAGTGTTCATTTAGAGTCTCTCCTCAGTCTTATCTCCTCCAACCCTGTAGTCAAGCAGTTGCTTTTCAGCGGTGTTTTTACTCCCACAGTTTATCCTCTGCTTGTGGGTAGTATTTTTTTTTTAGATCCCTGCAGATTGTTCAGGGAAATTGCATTGATACTAATGGAGAAGTCCATCACCTTCGATTGTACCACAATGTATCAGTCTCTGTGTATAATGTTTTCCTGTTTCTGCTCCTTTCGCTCTGCATCACTTCCTGGAGGTTGTTCAAGTCTCCATGGAATTCCTCCACTTTATTATTCCTTTGAGCACAATAGTATTCCATCACCAACATATACCACAATTTGTTCAGCCATTCCCCAATTGAAGGGCATCCCCTCATTTTCCAATTTTTGGCCACCACAAAGAGCGCAGCTATGAATATTTTTGTACAAGTCTTTTTGTCCATTATCTCTTTGGGGTACAAGCCCAGCAGTGCTATAGCTGGATCAAAGGGCAGACAGTCTTTTATCGCCCTTTGGACATAGTTCCAAATTGCCCTCCAGAATGGTTGGATCAATTCACAACTCCACCAGCAATGAATTAATGTCCCCACTTTGCCACATCCCCTCCAGCATTCATTACTTTGCATAGCTGTCATGTTAGCCAATCTGCTAGGTGTGAGATGATACCTCGGAGTTGTTTTGATTTGCATCTCTCTGATTATAAGAGATGTAGAGCACTTTTTCATGTGCTTATTAATAGTTTTGATTTCTTTGGCTGAGAATTGCCTGTTCATGTCCCTTGCCCATTTGTCAATTGGAGAATGGCTTGATTTTTTGTACAATTGATTTAGTTCTTTATAAATTTTAGTAATTAAACCTTTGTCAGAGGTTTTTATGAAGATTGTTTCCCAATTTGTTGCTACCCTTCTGATTTTGGTTACACTGGTTTTGTTTGTACAAAAACTTTTTAATTTGATGTAATCCAGATTATTTATTTTGCATTTTGTAACTCTTTCTAATTCTTGCTTGGTTTTGAAGTATTTCCCTTCCCAAAGGTCTGACATGTATACTATTCTGTGTTCGCCTAATTTTCTTATAGTTTCCTTCTTTATGTTCAAGTCATTCATCCATTTTGAATTTATCTTGGTGTAGGGTGTGAGGTGTTGATCTAAGCCTAATCTTTCCCATACTGTCCTCCAATTTTCCCAACAGTTTTTATGAAATAGTGGATTTTTGTCCCAAAAGCTGGGATCTTTGGGTTTGTCATATACTGTCTTGCTGAGGTTGCTTGCCCCCAATCTATTCCACTGATCCTCCTTTCTGTCTCTTAGCCAGTACCAAATTGTTTTGATGACCGCTGCTTTGTAATATAGTCTGAGATCTGGGACTGCAAGACCCCCTTCCTTTGTATTTTTTTTCATTAAATCCCTGGATATCCTTGATCTTTTGTTCTTCCAAATGAACTTTGTTATGTTTTTTTCTAAATCAGTAAAAAAAAATTTTGGAAGTTCCATGGGTATGGCACTAAATAGATAGATGAGTTTGGGTAGGATGGTCGTTTTTATTATATTGGCTCGTCCTACCCATGAGCAGTTAATGTTCTTCCAATTGTTCAAGTCTAGTTTTAGTTGTGTGGAAAGTGTTTTGTAGTTGTGTTCATATAGATCCTGTGTTTGTCTCGGGAGATAGATTCCTAAGTATTTTATTTTGTCTTGGGTAATTTTGAATGGGATTTCTCTTTCTAGTTCTTGCTGCTGAGCTGTGTTGGAATTATATAGAAATGCTGATGACTTATGTGGGTTTATTTTGTATCCTGCAACTTTGCTAAAGTTGTTGATTATTTCAATTAGCTTTTTGGTTGAGTCTCTAGGATTCTTTAAGTAGATCATCATGTCATCTGCAAAGAGCGATAATTTGGTCTCCTCCTTGCCTATTTTGATGCCTTCAATTTCTTTTTCTTCTCTAATTGCTACTGCTAGTGTTTCTAATACAATGTCAAATAATAGAGGTGATAATGGGCATCCTTGTTTCACTCCTGATCTTAATGGGAATGGATTTAGTTTATCCCCATTGCAGATGATATTAGTTGATGGTTTTAGATATATACTGTTTATTATTTTTAGGAATGACCCTTCTATTCCTATGCTTTCTAGTGTTTTTAGTAGGAATGGGTGTTGTATTTTATCAAATGCTTTTTCTGCATCTATTGAGATAATCATGTGGTTCTTGTTGGTTTGCTTGTTGATGTGGTCAATTATGTGGATAGTTTTCCTAATGTTGAACCAGCCCTGCATCCCTGGTATAAATCCTACTTGATCATGGTGGATGACCCTTCTAATCACTTGCTGGAGTCTTTTTGCTAGTATCCTATTTAAGATTTTTGCATCTATATTCATTAGGGAGATTGGTCTATAATTTTCTTTCTCTGTTTTTGGCCTGCCTGGTTTTGGAATCAGTACCATGCTTGTGTCATAAAAGGAGTTTGGTAGGACTCCCTCTTTGCTTATTATGTCAAATAGTTTGTATAGTATTGGGATTAACTGTTCTCTGAATGTTTGATAGAATTCGCTGGTGAATCCATCAGGCCCTGGGGATTTTTTCTTAGGAAGTTCTGTGATGGCCTGTTGGATTTCTTTTTCTGATATGGGATTATTTAAGAAAACTATTTCTTCTTCTGTTAGTCTAGGCAATTTATATTTTTGTAAATATTCATCCATATCACCTAGGTTGGTATATTTATTGCCATATAGTTGGGCAAAGTAGTTTTTAATGATTGCCTTAATTTCCTCTTCATTGGAGGTGAGATCCCCCTTTTTATCCTTGATGCTATTAATTTGCCTTTCTTCTTTCCTTTTTTTAATTAAATTAACCAGTACTTTGTCTATTTTGTCTGTTTTTTCAAAGTACCAGCTTCTAGTCTTGTTTATTAGCTCAATAGTTCTGTCACTTTCTATTTTATTAATTTCTCCCTTAATTTTTAGGATCTCTAGTATGGTTTTCTTCTGGGGGTTTTTAATTTGTTCATTCTCAAGTTTTTTGATTTGCATTTCCAATTCCTTGGTCTCTGTCCTCCCTAATTTGTTAATATATGCACTCAGGGATATGAATTTTCCTCTAAGTACTGCCTTGGCTGCATCCCATAAGGTTTGAAAGGATGTTTCGCCGTTGTCATTTTCTTCAACGAAATTGTTCATTGTTTCTATGATTTCTTCTCTAACTATCCGATTTTGGAGTATCATGTTATTTAATTTCCAATTAATTTTTGATTTGGGTCTCCATGTACCCTTGCCGATCAATATTTTAATTGCCTTGTGATCTGAAAAGGCTGCAGTTAATATTTCTGCTTTTCTGCATTTGAGTGCCATGTTTCTATGACCTAGTGTATGATCTATTTTTGTGAATGTGCCATGTGGTGCTGAAAAGAAGGTGTATTCTTTTTTGTCCCTATTTATTTTTCTCCATATGTCTATTAATTCTAATTTTTCTAAGATTTCATTCACCTCTTTTACCTCTTTCTTGTTTATTTTTAAGTTTGATTTATCTAAATTTGATAGTGGTTGGTTCAAGTCTCCCACTAATATGGTTTTACTGTCTATTTCCTCCTTCAATTCTCCTAGTTTCTCTATTAAAAATTTGGATGCTATACCATTTGGTGCATACATGTTGATTAGTGATATTTCCTCGTTGTCTATACTTCCTTTTAGCAGAATATATTTACCTTCCCTATCCCTTTTGATCAGGTCTATTTGTACTTTGGCTTTGTCAGATATCATGATTGCAACTCCTGCCTTCTTTCTATCGGTTGAGGCCCAAAAGGTCTTACTCCAACCTTTAATTCTAACCTTGTGAGTGTCAACCCGTCTCATATGTGTTTCTTGAAGACAACATATGGTAGGGTTTTGGGTTCTAATCCAATCTGCTATTTGTCTGCGTTTTATGGGTGAGTTCATCCCATTCACGTTCAAAGTTATGATTGTTATTTGTGGATTCGCTGGCATTTTGATATCTTCCCCTAGTTCTGACCTTTCTTCTTTAGCTTTCTTCTTTTGAACCAGTGATTTACTTTAGGTCAGTCCCCCTAATCCCCTCCCTTGAGATGCTTCCCTTTCTAGCCCCTACCTTTTTATGCTCCCTTCCCCTCCCCCCTCTCCTTCCCTCCCTTTTTGTACTCCCTCCCCCTCTCCCCCTCCTTGATTTTCCTTTCTTTCTTGCCCTAATGGATAAGATAGAATTCAGGATCCCACTGGATCTAGATGTTCTTCCCTCTCAGATTTGATTTCACTGAGAGTAAGGTTTAAGTAATTCCACTTCACACTCTCTTCCTCTCCTTCTCATATGAGAGTTCTTCCCCTCCCCTTCCCATGTGTATCTTTATATGGGAAAGATTATTCTATTGATTCCCCCCCTATTTCTTGAAGTTAATCTTAGTATTATCGCGGTTCCCCCCTCCCTTTTCCTTTCTTTGCCCCAACTTTCCCCAAATCTTCTTAATGCCCCAATCTTTCCCTATGCATGTTTCTTCTAACTACTCTTATGATGATACAATTTATGAGAGTTACACAAAACATTTTCCCCACATATTAATATATATAATTTGATGTAAATGTAGTCCTTATAGAAGAGAGTTTGACTTAAAGAAAAAGATAAGATTTATCTCCTTTTCCCTTTCTTTCATATTTACCTTTTCATGTTTCTCTTGCTTTCTGTGCTTGGATATCGAACTTTCCACAGAGCTCTGGTCTTTTCTTAGCAAATGCTTGGAAATCTTCATTTTGTTGAATGCCCATACTTTCCCCTGGAAGTATATAGTCAGTTTTGCTGGGTAGTTGATTCTTGGTTGGAGACCCAGCTCTCTTGCCTCTCTAAATATCGTGTTCCATGCTTTGCGGTCTCTTAGTGTGTTAGCCGCTAAGTCGTGTGTGATCCTTATGGGAGCCCCCTTATATCTGAAGCTCTTCTTCTTGGCTTCTTGTAGGATTTTCTCCTTTACTTGGAAGCTCTTGAATTTGGCAATTACATTCCTAGGCGTTGTCTTTTGGGGATTTAGTATAGAAGGTGTTCTATGAATCCTTTCTATTTCTATTTTGCCCCCTTGCTCCAGAACGTGGGGGCAATTTTCTTTTATAATCTCCTGTAGAATAATATCCAATTTGTTGTTTACCTCTGGTTTTTCTGGGAGACCGATAATACGGAGATTTTCTCGTCTTCCTCTGTTCTCCAGGTCTGTGACCTTCTCAGTGAGATATTTTATGTTTTCTTCCAATTCATTAATTATTTGGGTTTGCTTTATTGATTCTTGCTGTTTTATCATCTCACTTTCTTCGAGGTGCTTAATTCTGGTCATTAGGGACTGGTTTTGCTTTTCAGCCTTGTCTGCCCTTCTATTGGATGCTTCGAGTTCTTTTTCCAATTGAGCATTCTTATCTGTCAGACAGCTGATCTCTTTCTCCCATTTTTTTTCCAGGTTTCCATCTTTTGGATAAGTTCCAGTTTCAGATCTTCCAGAGCTTGTTGATAGTTTCCATTTTGGGAGGCGTGTTCTGAATTTTTTTGGATTTCCTCCTCATTCTCCTCTTTTCCTTGGGTACTTCCACCATAAAAGTTTTCAATAGTCACTTTTTTCCCTTTCTTCCTGGAGGCTTGATTTTGGGCCATGTGAGTCATCCCTTTGGTGGTTTTATTCCCCTTTCCTTTTTGGTCTGGGGTCTGGGTTATATGAGCGGTTTTTCTGTGAATTTAGGTTGCTTCAGACTAGTTCTTCCCAGCCTCCGAGCCCAGGTATTCAGCTCCGCCCAGATAATCAGCACGTGGTCTGCGTTGTTCAGCGCAACCCGCCCCAAGTACAGCTCCACTGGATTCTCCAGTGAAAGCCCCCTGAGATGTTTTTTCCTGGCAGTCCCCAGATCCCAAGGACCCTGGAGTGCCCCCCCAGACAGAGACGCTCCCCACTCACTCGCTGTCCCAGTGAGCGCTCAGGTAGCTCACTCTGGTTTAGTGGGGGAAATGGGGGGGGAGGGCGGCTCAGTTCACATTTCTGTGCAAGCTTTTCCTTCTTATTTTAGTGTGGAAATGTTCAAGCCCCACTTACCTTTGCCTCTGTGGGGTACTGGGGGGTCCTTCTGTTCCTCCAAAGGTGATTTTATGCTCCTTTGATGTAGTCTATTTCGTTCGGTGCCGGGGAGAGGAAGCGTGTGGCGTCTAGATTGCAGCCATGATTACCCGGAAGTTACTCAAATATTTTTTAAAAAACACCTCTCCATCTGTCTCAGCACTGATACTAAGTATCATGACCAAAGCAGAAGAACAGTAAGGACTAGGCAATTGGGGTTAAGTGACCCTTACTCAGGATCACATAGCTAGGAAGTGTTTGATGCCAAATTTGAATCCAGAACTTCCCATTTCCAGATCTAGCTCTATATCTACAGAACCACCTAGCTGCCCCTTATAAATACTTTTTAATTCATTCATTTATTACACAGTTGTGTAATTATTATTAACATGGTACAATCTCTCTTGACCTTAATATTTCCATTTGAAAATTGGCAGGTTTTATACTTAAATTTACCTTACAGTTATTCTAAAAAATCACGCTTTTTTGGTTAACGTTTTTTAGTTTGATAATAGTTTATTTTTCCCCAATTACATGTAAGGACATTTTAACATGTTCTTTATAAACCTGAAAGTGTTACATAAATAAAAGTTGCTATTATATTGTCCTAATGTATAGAAGTAGGGCAAGAGCCCCATTTTCACAATTTTCTTACTCATAGAAGAAGCTGAGGTAGCTCTGAATAATGCTTCTACTAATTCCCTAACATTAACTAGACTTCCCTCTTATTTTTCTAGATTGGTCTCAGATTCCTGGATATAAGTTCACCTATTTTTATCTGCCATTTATGAGAATGAAGTGTTCTACAGAAATGAATTTTCCAGATTACTCAAAACCAAATTTTTTAAAGGTTTTGACAAATAATTCTAAATTAATTCCAAAGGATCTCCGCTTCTTAAATAGTATACACTGAACATAATGAGTATGGCATTAAACCTGGACTTTAAGAACTTCAATCTCAATGTGAGCCCTGGTACTTATCATCTGTATAAAACTGGCAAGTAACTTCACTTCTCTTATTTGTAAAATGGGGATATAGTTGACAGGATTAAGAAGGGTCTTCCCAATTCTAAATTATATGGTTCAGGTTTAATTTTTCCTTAATGACCTAGGTTTAACATTTACCACCATAAAGAAGTACAGAGGTAAATATCACCATTTGATAACATATTAAATGATCCTGGACTGCTATCTTCTTAAGAGTTTCTATTCATTCATATAGCTTTATTTTTTTCAAACAGCACTCAGGACTCACACAAAATCACCAGTTATAAATGGAAAGTTGAAAAAAACAATCTTCAGAGTGTAACCATTTCAGAATTTAAAACTAGCATAACAATTTTGGGAATTGGGGTAGAAAATCAATATGGGTTGAGAAAGGAGAGCTTGTTCCTTTGTGTGGCTCTAGGGGGCATAATACAGCATACTTAAAAACAGAACAGAAGGGTTTAGTTGAATTTAACATTCTCTAGTACGCACATTTTTACCAAAGTTCAATGCCAGAGATGATCTTTTCTTCTTTAGAACTTACGGAACAAGAAAATTTTCACCAAACTATATTTAAACAATGGGATTCATCCAATTGTTGCAAAATAAAACAGTATATACTTTCCTACTTTTTCCACAAAACTAATAATTATAAAGTTTCTTAGAAAATTTCATCAAAGTTTTAAGAGCATTAGAAACATACCTGTTTACAATACAAACTTCATAAGTAGTACCATGGTTTATTCTATAGGAGGCTTCCCAGGAACAGTCCCATATCTTTAAGTTATGGGTTATACACTTTAAATCATGGGGAACACCTGGTGAGCAAAAGTAATAATACATTATTTCAATGTGAAGTAATAAAACAGATAGCATAAGATATTTCAGCTATGTAGACTATATGCCACATGTATGCCCCCAAAAGTATCATTTCCAGGACTATAATGAAAAGAGTTCCTTTTGCTTATTTTGTTACACCATCTCCTACTTGTTTTCTGGGCAAGAAATGGGAAGTAGTTAGAAAACTGAAAGTTTGTAAAAGGTCAAGAGTGAATTGATAGTGAGGAGAAAGAATTCTATCAACACCTAATCACAAAGAAGAAAGCTAATCAGTTTTGGGAAGATTGAATGCATGGATTTTTACATAATATGTTAAGCTGAAACATTTCATTTATGGGCTTTAAAAATGATTTGTAAAAGAAATAAATGGAAATGAACAAATGTGTTATAATTTTCCATATGCTACTAACTGACTGCTATGCACAGTCACAATTTTGAGGATGCTATATGTAGGAATGGTAATAAAATATACTATATCAGTAAGTTATCAGATACTACATAATCAGAACATCAGTTACCCAAAGAAAATAGCAATAGCAGCATAGAGACCTTTCCTGTTTTCTCTATAAATGTAGATATTCCCATGACCAAAGATTTGATTTCTTTTCTATTTAAGTATTATTTGATTTTCAGTTTATGAGAACAACTTTTTTAAAGAGATCAATATAAAAAAGCAAACAAACTTATTTTAATCACTTACCTTGATGATGATACAGGATTTAATAAACTACCCCAAATATTACAAAACTAAGTCAGAGAGCCATGTAGTTAAAATGTTCTTTATAAATCTAGGGTTCAAAATATTGATATTAAAGGTATTTAAATTAGGTGGTCTTCAACATTTTAAGAATCTCTGATTCTGCAGTGTGGTTTACTTTCTTCATTGATAAAGACAGCAACTACTTTAACTTTGTAGTCTTTCAGAGTTGCTATGACTGAAAAATTCATCACCAAGTGGTCAGTTTGATTATAACATGTTACTGAAAAATCAGCAAATATATGTTCTTCACAGAACCATACTCAAAAATCTTTCCAACTTGTTATGACTTGCCAGAGGTTGTGCTCCCTTCCACTGGTATAACCTTTGAGAATCCAGGGTCATCACCGTGCCATAACAAAGCACTAAAATATAACTTTAGTGAATGGTATTAAAATTATATATATATATATTTTTTTTTAATGTAGGGCAGATAGAGATGAGGGAGGGATAAAAAGGCAGATGGAGAAAATTAACAAAATATCTTTTAAAATTTTTGCTTAATTGTACTATTAAGTAACTTATAGTTGAAATGTTTAATAAACAATATGGGTTATTTCTGTATAAACAGAATGGTATTCAATTTTAATCAGTTTTATAATTAACACTTACCTCTTTTCTGGCCATGTGCTTGGTTCACCAAATATAAAAAAATAACTGATGATAGCCATTGGAACTTTGAACTATTTCTCATTCTTTTATTTTCCCCTCTTTTTAATAACAGTCTCAAATAAAAATAAACCTCCATTTTCAACACACATCAGTCAAATCTAAAACCAAAAGAAAACATTTATTTTAAAACCTGCATGTACTATAAAAGAATCATTGTTAGGTAGAAGTATAAAATAAATATTATTAAATATATGAACACTAAGATACACTAACAATGTACTATTAAGAAATTTTAAACTATCAAGAATCAAGGTAATTAGGCACAGCTAGGTAGCACAGTGGCTAAAGACCAGGCCATGGAGTTGGGGGGGACCTGGACTCAAATCTGTCCATAGACACTTCCTAGCTGTGAAACCCTGAACAAGTTACTTAACCTCAATTGCTTAGCCCTTACCATTCTACTGGGGAGTATCAGAAATGGCTCTGATCCCTAGTGGGATCTAGAATATGGCAGCTAGATATATAAATAAGTATCTGCAAGTTGTCAGGCATAGAGGATAGAGGGTTTAAGAGTTAGAAAGTTTTATGTCTTGACCCTGACATATATTAGTTGAATGACCAGGGACATATTTTTTAATCATCCAGTGCCCCCAGGCAAATTTCTAAGACTGCTACAAAAGGATTTCTTCACACCAATGAAATAACAGGTTTGGATGACTGAAGCGGGGAAGGGGAGGGGAAGGACTTCAAAACTTATTTCAAAAATCTTTTTTTATCTTAAATAAATACAATTTATACATAAAATTTTCCTTTTAATGGGCTACCCCTATCTTTCCTATACCAAGATTTTTTTCTCTTTGTATCTTTCTAATTGTGACAGTTTGGTTTTTTCCCTTAAATTGTTCTGTCTAATTTTGAGAGGTCTACTTAAAACAGATGAAAAGTCCACAGCAAGCCAAGCAGGATGGAGTATCCTTGGAATGAATCCCTGCTACTTGTGAGGAAGGAGGTAGTATTTGAGCTGGTGGATTTCTTGAGTTCCAGGAGTTCTTGGCTACCATGGGACTAAAGTCGAATTAAGTCGAATATCCTTATCCCCAATGTAAAAAGACTAAGGGTTGGGAAGGGGGTGATGGACTTTGAGTTACCAAAACATCAATCAATTACCACCACAGAGCAAACCCATTTATTTTGTTATCTGGATTGTGTGCACTAATCATTGTGAAAGGCCATTATAGACATGTCAAAATTAATCAAATGATAAAAAGGGGGTCCATAATGTATACCAAAACTAATAATCAATTGATTAGCCTGTCTCAGTAGTTATGTGAAAACAATGCCTATTTACATTTCATGCTTTTAGTAAAAATATTTTCTTCTTCTATTGCCCATTAGAGATACATGGGGATGGGGGGGGGGGGGGAGGAGGAATTACAATGGGGAAACAATTACTGTTTGAAGAGAAACAAATGTAAAACTTAAGTAATCAAAAATATCCACAAATCTAATTTGAATACTGAAGTACAAATGTAAATGAACTATAAATGATGTGCTTATCCACAAATCACCAAAATGATAAAACAAACACTCACAAAATTAATTTGGGCATGAAAGCCTAAATGTATATGAAATATAAATGAAGCACTTATTTACAACTTTAACTTATTTTTAGAAATACTGTTGTTCAGGGAACACAAATAATTCTTTTAAAAACAGTTCTATGATATTGGCAAAGAATGTAAAAGCAAAACTCAAATTTTAATTTGAGTAATGAAATGATTTCAAAATATTTATGTAAATAAATTGGTAAAGAAAAAAAGTGTTTTGTGTTTACTATTCAGTTGTTTTCATTGTATCTAACTTTTCCTTATCCCATTTAGGGTTTTCTTAGCAAAGATACTAGCATGGTTTGCCATTTCATTCTGTAGCTCATTTTATAGGTGAGGAAATGGATGCAAACAGGATTAAGTGATTTGCCCAGGGTCACATTACTAGTGTCTGAGGCCAGACTTGAACTTGGTAAAATAATTCTTCCTGACTCCAAGCCGATTGCTCTATTCACCTGCCCTAAGAAGTACTTTAGTAATCTACTATATCTAATATTTGTTACCACTCATAAACAGCAAACGATGTCATCATCACTGAATAATTTCCTTATTCATAATACTGTTAAATTAATAATAAAATTTAGTTCAAAATAAGATTGTTTTTTAGTCTGACCTGTCATTTAATAACATTAGGCATAAAATTCATCTTTAAAAAATTTCCTTCAAGAAATAAATGGGTTTTTTTTTTCCCAATTTATTCCCTTTGGTCCACTAATACCACTACTTGGTCTGTACCCTGGAGAGATTTTTTTAAAAGGGGAGAAAGGACATATTTGAACAAAAACATTTATAGCTGCTCTTTTTGTGGTGGCAAAGAATTGGAAATTAAAGGGATATCCATCATTTGGGAAATGGCTAAATTGTGGTATAAGATGGTGATGGAATACTATTGTGCTGTAAGGAATAATGAACAGGATAATTTCAGAAAGAGCTGTTAAAACCTCCATGAATTGATACAAAGAGGAATAAGCAGAACCAGAAAAACATTGTATACATAAACAACAATATTGTAGAATGATCAACTGTGAAAAACATTGTTATTATCAGCAATCCATGACAATTCTGAGGGATTTATGACAAAGGATGCTATCCACCTCCAGAGAAAGAACTGTGGGTGTCAGAATGCAGAAAAAAAAGCATATGATTTTTCAGTCATTTATTTGGGTTTATATTTTGGGGTTTGGGTTTTATAAGATTACTCACTTAATAAAAATGAATACAGAAATAATTTTAAAATATTAAAATAATTTGCATGATAATACACGTATAACCCAGACTGAATCGCCTGCCAGAAACAGGAGAGGGAGATAAGTTCAATCATATAACTTAGGAAAACTTGTGTGGAAATTTGTTATTCATGTAATTGGTAAAAGAAAAATTAAATTTAAGAAAGAATTAAGTGTTTTTAAAAGTAAAAGATTAAAATGTAAAATGACAATTCTTTCCCCCATTAGTTGAACTGCTACAGATGAAGGCAATGAGACCCTTTCTCATAAGCTGGAATTGGAAACAAGGCCTGCTGACCTTGAATACAACACTCCCCAAAGAAAGTGAGAAGTAAACTAATACATTCTTCATGATACCCCAAGTCTTATACTCATCATTTGGAAAAAATCAAGGTCTGGATACTAAAGTTCTATTAGGATAGGAAGAAAAAGTTTCCACTAAATAATCAAAAGCTGATAATAGTCATTCTTTACACAAGAAAAATCAAGTAGATGCATCATTCAGATGTATGGACAACTGAGCTGGTCCATTCATATATATATATATATATATATATATATATATATATATATATATATATATATATATGTATGTATGTATGTATACTTGGAGAGTTATTTCATATTAAAAATGTTTTTGGGTCCAGAACTAAAAAGGAGGAAGAGGGAGAATCCACTTTATTTAGTAAACTATATTATGCTTCTGTTCACTCCATGAATTTTCCTGAAACAAACATTAACTTTTAAACGCCAGCACTGTTCTGGTAATGATTTAGACTATGAATCATCAACTATTTCAGTTTCAGAGGAATGAAAACCATGGCTCACCAAAAGAACAATATAGAGATTCCATTATGTTGACCAGTAATAGGTGGCAGCAATCCCTTTCCCTCTTCTATCCTTTGCCTCTTGTACCTGAATATATTTTCTCCTCTCCTATTCTTCAAATCCTTATCATATCTTTTCAAGTTCAACCCAGGTGCCACTTCTAACAGATTGCTCCTTCAAGATCTTCTTGGTTGTTGGTATTAAGTTCCCTTTGCAAATTATCCTGTATTTATCTTTATCTGTGTCATATCTCAATAGAATGTCATCTCTTTGAAAACAAGAAATTTTACTTTTGGTCTTTCGTATGTCCACATCCTAGCTGAGTGTGTTTGAATAAACGAAGAATATAAATGGATACAAATAGCACCCAACTCCAAATGAGGAAGATTTTATCTTCTAGGATATCATGTTTATGGCTATTTATGTTGTTCACTTGCAATGGACACTTTATGAGTCTGTGGACTATACTATGATATGACAATGTTGTCCAGGGGGTTTTCGTAGCAGATATGGGAGTGGTTTGCCATTTCCTTCTCCAATGGAATAAGGTAGTGGTTAAGTGATTTGCCCAGGATTACATAGCTAGTAAGCATCTAAGGCTGAATTTGAACCCAGTTCTTCTTGACTCTAGACCCAGAACTCTACCCACCGCACAATCTAATTACTTCCTCAGGATTTCATGCTACTATTCTCTAAATTATAGATACTCAAATTAAGAGCCATTTGGATTTTTTAAAGATATTCAGCTTTTTTAGTTTCAAGGAAATATATTTAAAAAATTTTTAAATGTACTAGTAAATTTGTCCTCAATGATTACAATGTTTTCTTTTAGTGACTATAAATAAGAACAGTAATTAGCATGTTAACTGATTTTATACAAATTTATACTATAAAAATAGTTCGGGGTAGAAGAAAGTAGTTTCATCTCTTCAGCAATAAATTTATTTTCTGTGTGACCAGTAGTTTTCAATCCCTGATATTTGGTGATACATATGGATGGCAGCAATTAATAAGAATCATAGAATGACAGAAATAGTAGTACAAAAGATCTTAGAAACCTCCCCACACAACCCAATTTTATTTTAAGGATGAAAAACCAAAGGCCAAGGAGGTTAATGGACTTGCTGAAGGGTACATAAGTACTATGCATTCAAGAAACCCACATCTTCTAATGGTAGAACCAGTGTTCTTCTTTCCTTGGATTTAGGAAAAGTGAGCAGTAGATTCAGTAATCACCTAGGGAATAGAATGGATCAAGGATACACTCTAAAATAATACATTTAAATCTTGAGGGGGTCACAAAATTTATCTATATCTAACCGTATAATTTTACAAATGAAAAAATTGAAATCCTAAAAGATTATAGGATTTGTCCAATTCATACAGGTAGAATGGTAGGGTTGGGATTGAAACCCCAGCCCCATGATTAAATCCAGAAATCCTGCATCACAATGCCTCCACACATGAATTTGTTTTTCTAGTGTAAGCAATATACCTCATTTCACAACATGATGAACAGGGGAATATGAATTATATGATAATAGATGTACAACCTATATAATATTACATCTCATCTTGGGGAGGAAAGAAAGAGAAGAGGAAAAGGAAAAGGAGACAAAATTTCGGACCTAGCTAATGTGAAAGTTTGTTTCTTTTGGATAAGCATATTTATTGTAATTCCATATTTATAGCAAATCATATATATTATATTATAGTTATATGTTTTTAAAAATCTATACTTAAAAAAAGAACTGTACACTCCCCTGCTATCATAGAATCTTATGAGACTGGGGTCCTATATTGATCAACTATTTCTGTTCCCCTCCTATGAGAGAGAGAAATTCAATCTAGATGATTTTGTAGTCATCTGTAAGTGATGAGGAATTTCTTGTTTTCTCAAGTTTAGTACCTGGCTCAAAGTTTTCATCTCAACCCAATAGGAACTTCAACATATTTTTATGTTTATATCCTCTTGAACAACTCTTTCACTCAAAATCTAAGCAGATGGGTGACATAAAGCATAAAACTCTGGATATGAGTCAGAAAGACCCGAGTTCAAGTCTTACCTCAGACATTTAGATAGCTATGTGATGCTGAAGAAGTCACTTTAATCTCTCTTGGCCTCAATTTCCTAATTGGTAAAATGAAAATAATAATAGCACCTACTTCACAACATGATTTTGAGGATCAAAAAGATAATAAATGTAAAGTACTTTGCAAACCTTAAAGTATTATATAAATGCTAGCTATTATTTCAAGTTTCATCATGATTACTATTATTAAATCAGAACACTAAGTAAGATAGTCACAGCCAACAGTTTATCATCACCCATAACTGTATTTCCTCCATGATCCTGAATTCTAAAATTTTCTCTTTAATCTTGTGCAAACTCCTATCCTCTCACCTTTCCCTATGCATAACTCCCTTCTAATCTACTTATGCATAGCAAGTTATGCATAGGGAAAGGTGAAAATTAAGGCTCAGAGATACATAAAAATACTTCAATTATGTAATGTTTAGAAACTATATAAAGGGGAATAGAGGCTTCATATCATATATGAATTTAAGGATATCAATAAAAAGACATTTATATAACATTTTATTATACAAAGTATTTTCAATTTTTAAAAAATAATTATTGAAAATAGAAAAAAATTATGCCCCCCTTTTTCTTTTTCTATTGGTGCTTTATTATACTTCCAAGTTGAGGATATATATATATATATATATATATATATATATATATATCTGTGTGTGTGTGTATATACTAAAAAGTATTATGAATTATATTGCTCATCAGAAATTATGATAAATTATATTTGAAATGACCATGTAAATTTTCTTTCTCCTTTTTTTTTAAAAACCCTTAACTTCTGTCTTAGAATCAATACTGGGTATCGGTTCCAAGGCAGAAGAGTGGTAAGGGCTAGGCAATGGGGGTTAAGTGACTAGCCCAGGGTCACACAAATTTGTCTGAGGACAAATTTGAACCCAGAACCTTCCATCTCTGGGCCTGGCTCTCAATCTATTGAACCACCCAGCTGTTCCCTATTATCTCTTCTCTTAAGGAGATTCTATTTTAATTAGAGAATACAAAGTATAAAGGGACTGGTAGAAGGGGAGTTCTGGTCTGGAAAGTCAAAAGGATTATAAGTAAAGACACAATGCAGTAACAATTGTCACACCATTTTTAGTATGGCAATGTAGATAACATGCCTGAGTAGATCCTGGTTTCCTGGTAAATGACATATGAAGTAGTCTAAGGCCAGCTAGGGATGGTGAGTGGTATGCTTTTATTCAATCATCCCCCAATAAAACTACCCCAATTACAAAACAGAGTTATAAATATGAGAAGTTTTATGGGAGGGGTGGAGGGAAGGAGGCAGTTAGTTTCTGCAGGTGTGGTCTATATCAGTGGTGCCAAATGCAAATCAAAAAAGGGGTCACTAAACTATACATAAGAATGCCTTTAGGCTACATATTGACTTAGAAAAGTAACATACTAATATTAGATTATATTGTATTTTTAATTATTTTGTTAAATATTTGTCAATTACATTTTAATTTAGTTAGGGCTTTAGATTAATATCCTTAAGGGGTATGGACAGTTAAACAAACAAACAAAAAAAAACCTCCAACAGAAGACCTAGGAATGAGGAAGATCTGTTCTAAAAGTTCTAAGAGGGGAAAGGAGTGTAATAGAAATATAGCTGTATAGAAGAAGGGAAGGGTAACATTTGCTATTTCTCATAATTAGGGTATAAAAGAAGAATATACAAACATGAAAAAAAAGAAGTAGGCATCAGATGAATCTCAGTCTTATAAGAAATAGGCAATTAGAACATCCCCACTAACTCTCAGTAATACCTATGGGGTCTATTTTTCCTTTCTTTTATAATCTCTATTGGTCTTGTTTAGTGCTTGTGCTTCATTCATTTGTATTTATATTTGGTTACTTTCTTGAATTTTATATTCTGTGAATTACTATAATAGACTACTGGTTTGGGAGATATTCATAACCAATTTTTTCCCTCTTACTCCTTTTCAATTTAAAGTCCTTTTATAATTAGATTTGGAAGAATCTAGGCAAAGATAAATAGATAAACATAGTTCCCACTCCTTGTTAGATGCACTCTTAACTCTAGCCAAGATAATTCACTTTTATTTAGTATTCTTAAATTTTAAAGTCCAGCCCAGAAATCCAAATGTCAGTCTCCTACAAACTGCAAATAATAATCTGCTCCTGATCAAAATTTGTTTAACAATTGAATCTTCATTAATAAAAAAAAAATTGGTGAACCCATTAGGCTATAGAATACAATAATAGTAATGACAATGATAGTTGGCATTTATATAGTACTTTAAAGTTTGTAAGATGCTTTACAAATATCTCATATTTTGTACAAAATACAAAACAGCCTGTCTACAAGTGTCTTTAAAATACAACATAGGCAAGGTAATATATTATTTTACATATCTTAAGTATTTCATATAATTTTAATACAATTTACCAATAACTCAAAATTTGAAGTTTTACAATAAAGTAGTAGAAAAAGAAAGGATCTTGGAATCAGAAGATGAGATTTGAATTTCAAGTCTGACACTTGGGAGCCATGAGATCTTGGCCAAGTCACTTAGACGTTTTCTTCTAAGTTTCAGTTTCCTGATCTATAAATGGAAAAACTACTGCTTGTACTATTCCCCCTCACAAAATTTTTAGGAAAATATTGATATAATAATTTACAATGTTTTAGATACAAATGTCAGTTATTAAGAAAAACTTTCCATTTTTATAGTTTAATACACTAATACCAATAGAGTTGGTCTCTTGAGTCAGGAAGACAGAGGTAGAAGTCTTATCTCTAATACTTTCTGTGTGACCTTGGTAAGTCACCTAATCTCTCAGTACTCCAAAAAAATTCATGAAAACTAAGAATCAGGGCAGGTGACAATCTGCATCAGTGAAAGAAATTCTCTGAGATTTCCTTATACCGATGAAATCACAGAAGTCATTGCCATTCCCCCCCCCCAAAAAAAACACTAATACAATAAAATATCTCATTGATCAGAATAATTCAATTTTACTGAAAAAGTCTTAAAAGTTATATTTAAAAATCATCGAAAACATTAAAAATTAAGGAATTTATTTAAAATTATGTTAGAAGATTTAACAAATTGATATTATAATCAATGAATTCAACAAATAACCAGAGTAAAAACTGAGTGTATAAAGGATACTTATTGACCCAACAACAACAGTATAAAAGTATTTTAAAAAGTCAACTATCAATAATTATATCTTGAACAAATGCTGAAAATAGATAATTGGAACAAGAATTGAAGTAAAGAAGACTGACCTGAATTATCTCTGGTTAATTGCAAAATTCTAAATGACCCCATGCATTTATTTCCCTGTGAATGCCTATCTTTTAAATAACGGTATTTTTCAAGTACTATATGGCAGAAAATTATAGAACTATACATTCTCCAAAGAAATAAACTTGAGGATTACTCAATGGATAAAGGAGAACAAGTAGGTATAAACAGGTTGGGAACACATTACAAAGCAATAATGTAAGGGATAATTAAATTACATATTTCATCAAAATGTATAATAAAAATGGGCTGGTCATGTGGTGAATACAAAAGATTAATTTATAGGTAGCTTATTCGTTTTATTAGTGTGTTTTCAAGGGTCAAAAGAAATCAGTGAAAGCACCCTAAACATTGAATCAACCCAAGATGGTGAACTTTTTGGAGGGAATAAACAAGTATTACACAGAATGAGGAGGCACTGAAAGGTTGGTTTATGCAAAGAATATCCTCTTCAATGAAGTTGCAGGCATATTTGAGCACTGCCAACCTAGTATTTATAAAGCACTATGCTAAGCACTAGGAAAGATATAGAAGTAATTTTTCTTCCTTCCGATGTAGTTTAAAATATATGAGAGACTACCGTAGAGATAAATTTGTATAAGACAAAATATAAGTGTATAAGAGAAGTGGCAAATAAAACACTATAATAGATCTAAATAGGTAACGATTATTTTAGACTCAAGTGAGAAAAGTAATCATAGAAGACAATGAAAAGGATGGCATGGACAGAGTTTTAAAAATGGGTAGGAATTCAGTAAGCAAAATTTGCTGAAAGATGGGGGAGATATAGTAGGTGGAAGACAGGCAAAAATAAGTGCATAAGTAAAGGCATGGAGATGGAAAAGAATAATGTGTAGAGGACATAATGACAAATAAGAGTTTGGACACAGCATGTGGAGGTACAAAATGTAAAATTTTAACTTCTAAATAATGATAAGGCACACCAAAATAATGTGAACCTTTATCAATAAGTTGATATCAGGGAACTTTTCAAGAATTTTTCAAGAAAACTACCAACATTGGTTCAATGAGGTTCAGAAACTGGAAATTTACTAAGAGCTAATTTAGGAGAAAGTTCCTATTAATCATGACAGTCTTTCTCTGGCATGATACAAATCCTAATCAGTACTTTGGGCTGTGGTAAAATCAAAGACCAACCAAAATTGGAAATCAGTTTTCTATATTTCTATTATTGTTGGAAATAATGTTTGCATTCAATTTATTCCAAATATCACTAAGCATTGCCCACAAAATAGCTGTGTTCTCTCCAAAATAATAATTTCACTGATATCTGAATTTGCTGTTACATGAACCTGCACAGGCATTCTTTATTTTGCAAAGCAGCAAACTTAATTGAAGTTGTTTGATCACTGTTGTTCACATGATTAAAAGGAAACATCAGAAATGCAGATGATATTATATAGTACTTTATCTAAAGTATAAATCTGAACATGCTCTCTATATGCAAAGGAAAACATTTAAATTTTTTAAACTTTAGAAAAAGCATTGACTATTGCTTAGGAAACATGGAAAGAAAATTAGACTACAAGTTAGATGATCTGAATTCTAGTCCTTTTACTATTTGATTGGCATATGACATTGGATTATTTCTCCTAGCTTCAATTTGTTTTCTGTAAATTGGTGTTGTTATACCATGACTCCCTCTAAAGGTTAATGTGGGAAGATCAAATGAAACAATGTACATAATAAGAACGAGCATTTATATGCCTTTAAAATATGCAAAATGTTTTAGCCAAATGTCACTGAATCATCCAAACAACCCTAAAAGATGGGTACTACAGGTACCATTATTCCCATTTTAAAGATAATTCAAATTGAAGCTCAAGAGGGTTAAGTGACTTTCTATACTAACAAAGTTAGTATAACAGAATTTGAACTCTTTACTCTAAATTTAGCACTGTCCACTAACCCTAAGTATTTTGTAAACTGTCAAGTACTACACAAATGCACAAGCAGAAGTAAAGGTGACAAGATATATCAGTTAACACTCATAATTTCTCCATTATTTATATTTCCTTTATGTTTGTCTATGTAAAGTCAGAATTATCTTAAACTGTTATCATCATGAAAGGTAAAAAGAGGATGGTTAAATCAAGCCTATATTATTTTCCATAATCACACATATATGTTCTGTGTTGACCGAAGCAATAAACAGTGTTCTGCATACTCTTTTTTGGTCATACTAAGTGACAGTTCAATAAAACCCATAACAAACAAAACCTCACAGGAACTAGATCACCTCCTTTGGGCACAAAAGGAGGTTTCTATAGGGAGCATGACATATTTAAACCTGCAAGTTGAGTTTGGCAGCTGAATGGAGTATGGATTGGAGTGGGGAGAACCATCAAAAGCTACTATAATAGTCCAGGTTAAGAAGACCTTGAATGGGCAAGGAGGGAGGAGAGGGGGAGGCAATATCAGAGGGGAGAATGTAAAATACAAAAGTTGCTTTGAAGGTAGAATATACTGATTAGATTGGGGTTAGGGAGTGTAATAGATTATTTATTAGTTAACTAAGAGTCAATTGGAAAAATAGGGGTATCTTCAATAGGAAAAGGGAAATCTGGAATGGGAAAGATATAGAGTAGTTCAGTTTTAAATGTGCTGAGTTTTAAGATGTCTATAAGATATTCAGTTCAATTGTTTCATTTCTGTCTCTGTATCCCCACCCAGTGCCTAGATCAAAACAGGTAATTAATAAATGCTTGCTGAATTGAATTCCAAAACAAAGTAGGATAGGAATTCACAAATTAGACTCATCCCAATTCAGTAGTGGCATGATCCTGATAGGAATTGAAAGTATCGTTCAATTCTTAAGAAATCTTGAAAATATTTCATTAAGATTTCTATACAGTTCTTTTCATAGCCTCATCTAGGGATTCAGAATAGGTATCTACAACCAGCATAACCACTGACAAAACTTTAGCTGAATGATATTATTTAGCTTGAAATTTTATGCATCTATCCATATTTATCATTTCTTGGAAAATGACAAATACTTATAGAATCAAGAACAGAGGCCAATGTACCCAAGGTAGACCAGAGAAGAAATACTAAAGTATTATTACTCTATCAGGAAGTCAAGATGAACAGTTTTCAGACTTTGTTGGGTAGATTCGTTTTTGAAAACTAAATTCTTGTCATTGAAGTACATAAAGATTTTTAAATGTTAATAAAGAAAAAACTTATTTTCCTCCTATTTTACTGAGAAAAAGATCATGTGATATGAATTCCTTCAACTTACTGGCCACATTTGAACATCTATAAGTGGGAGTTCTTAACCTTATTTGCATTTTGAACACCTTTGTTATCTGGGATAAAGCCTGTGGACTCGTTTTCCAAATACATAGAATTACAATGGAAACCAATTATGTTGACATAAAGATATAGGGTTTTTTTTTCCCCATCCAACTTTACAAACCCCCTGATATATATATATCCACAAATCCCTGGGGATTATGAACTCTTGCTCTACATTTACATTTAT
The DNA here is from genome assembly GCF_027887165.1 of Monodelphis domestica. Classification (NCBI taxonomy): domain Eukaryota; kingdom Metazoa; phylum Chordata; class Mammalia; order Didelphimorphia; family Didelphidae; genus Monodelphis; species Monodelphis domestica. The sequence continues at coordinate 445,460,694 of NC_077229.1, forward strand.
ACTCTTCCCTCTTTTTCCTTTCTACCTTAAAAGAAGTTAGCCTGTTTCACCCATCTTGCTTCACATCTTGTTTCAATCATCCTTTCTCTTCCACCTAAAATGATTCTCAGGTCTTCTTTGTTCTAAGAAAATCTTCCCTTAAGTCCAATGCCCCATTCAAGCTAATGTATCATCATCTCCCTCTCCTCATTCACTGCCAAATTTCTCAAAAAGTATATAATACACACTGACTGCTACTACTCCATTATTCTTTAAACTCTTGCAATCTGGCTTCCTTCCTCTATCTGAAATTTCTTATCTAGCCATTATCTCAACTGCTGCATATTGATTGGCTTTCCTGGGTTCTCCTTTTCCTTAGCACCTCCTCTTCTTTGTAATACTCTATCATCTCCTATTTGATCCTTTATAACACCAAATGGAGCATGATCACCTTCTAGCTCTCAGATCACTCCAGGTATGGCTTTCACTCACCCCTTTCTCAAACCCATCCCCTAAATGCAGGAATAATATAATGCTTTATATTATCCCTTTGTTTTCTCCATTGCCAATAAAAATGCTCAGCCATTCTTTGATGAAGAATGGTATGCTTATCAAATTTGCAAATGAGAAGATGAGAAAGATATCTAATTCAATGGATATGAGAATCAATGTCCAAAAAGATCACAATGGGCTACATACAATAATTGACTGTGACTTTCAAACCTTTAAATGTAGCCCTAATTTCTCCTAAGAGACCCAGATCTAATTCTACCCAAAAATTTCTATATGGACTTCTTCCTGCTTGAATCTGAGTATGTCTAAAACTTTAGTTGTTTCCTTCTTTGTATATGCCCTACTACCTAATTATCCTATTCCTGTTAATAGCAACGCCATTTTTCTGATCACCTGTTAAAAATCTCAGAATTATCTTTGACTTACCAACAGTCACAAAGCTTCGAAGTACCAGAAACTAGTCTCCTGACTTAAGTCAAGTGTTTTGGGTTTTTTTTTTAGTAAACCAAATAACTGTATACATACACATACATACATATCCATATACACACGCAAAGGCTAATATTCAATTCCAACTTCAAATATTAATAGGCTTATCTAAATAGAATAACAAGCTATGACTTTATGAAATTCCTCTAGAGATTCTTTTTATTACTGGTCTTAAGGAGGTGTCAAAGACCCAAAAGGTGACAAATTACCTTAAGTAGTTTTTATTATGCTTATTTTGAGAGAGCACTGTTGAGAATGTTTTTTTTTTCCTTTCAAAATTGAATATATGTCATATCTTTCTTATTGTATAATATTAAGGTTAAGTAGATTTCATTTTAGCCAAATCATTGATAACCATGTTATATATTCCTTTCCCAATTTTAATTACAATTTTACATTTTATCTGCTTTTACAATATTCAAAATTCTTTCACAAACATTCTCATTTGAATATGTGCATATGACATCTTCAGCTTTAATATCTGTTTAAGTTCTAAATCTTTACAAACACAGAAACTTGTTAGCTATTTCATGGAAATAAAACAAGAATCTACTACAAAAACAATCTTCATTTGAATGGAAAAAACTTTAGTTGTCTAGACAAAGAAGTAATAGGAATTATTTTTTTTCTAGAAATACAAATGCTGGAGCCTGTTTTTAATGGAAAACTTTCAAAAATGTATTATTTATTCTCAGCCTTTTAAAAATTATATTGTGCTGCAGATATGTACTTAGTTTATCTCTATAAAATACTGCATATGGTGAATACATACTCAAGATTTCTCTTTTTAGTGTACAGGTTGGTGTACTTCCTACATGACATACAGAAATGCCCTTAAGTGTTACTTACACTCTTGAAGTGCAAGTGAATGTGTGTCATCACTCACATACATACTTAAGAATGCAGAGCTGTTCTGTTTCATCATCAGTGATTCTGTTTCCAGAGCTATCCAACAAGTTGCCACTCTTACAGCTTACTCTTAACCACTGGTTACCATTACTTCCATTGTATGTCATTGCTGTCACTATCCTGTCATCAAGTCTAATCTAGCAGCTTTCTTTATCTGATTTATTTTTTCCCTCTACCTCCATTTTTCTTCTATCTCTTTTAGCCCTTATTGCCCCTACCACATTTTATAACTTTTATATTAAAAAGTTGATCTTGTACAATCATCAATTTATGCATTCCTTTCTTTTGATGCAGCCAATGATTCCAGATCAAAATCAAAATTTCAGTTCTATTATATTAAATTTACTGGTTACTGTGAAGAGAATAAGGAAAAGGAAAAAATGCAGAAAGAATTAGTGGCATGCACATGGATGAAGACATGAAGATTCAGTCAAAAAGTGAAAAATACACAAAAAGAATTACATTTATGGAATAACAGCTTTAACAGCTTTTGACCTTTCAGGATGTCATCACTCAAAACTTTAAAAGATGTGTTTATTTTCTCCACTACAGGTACTGGCCTTGTGGTTCTGACTCTCTTCAATTTCAAACAAGTCTACCTAAAACTTATGGTTTTAGCTGAATAACCTAATTAGTATACAATATCATACTCTTAAAGATATTTCTCTATTGTTTCAAGTTATATATAAAGAAAGCAATTCATATTGTAAACTGCTGGCAAAGCAAGAGAACAGTACTCTCAGTTTCCTCCAGGCTGGTTAGACTAACTCCCATGCTTAAAACAAGGTGTGAATTTAACCCTGAATTCACAAAAGCTATACCAGTGGAGCCCATTCTATCAACCAGTTTGAAAAAACTTCAAATACTATAGTCCTGCAATAGATTATAACTTTTGATAGACAAGTCCAAGTATGGAAAGGATTATCAATAACAGGCTGGCTATTGGATAATGAATTCTTTGTCTATGAGAATCCACAAAACAAAGAAAAATATAAAGCAGTCTTCAGTCCTATCAGGCCTTCTTCTACTTCTGTATTGAAAATAGCACAATGGTATGAAAGGAGGCAGAGGGTGTTATAGAAATACAATGGCATTCATTTCATTCTTTGTATTATTGTCCAAATTTTTTGGGGACTTGGTCAAAACTCACCATTGAAATGACTCAAGCCCCTAAGAATTATAAGAAATATATTCACATAGAAGGGACAAAGAGAAGACAATTTGTATAGAAACTTTGATAATCTTTACCAAATAAATATTATTTTTATTTGTACCTGCTTACTTTGTTACTTTAAGAAGTAGTAGTTTAAAAACAAGGGGGAAATAACAAAAATGAATAAAGAATCACACCCAGCAAATAACTGAAAAGAACAGTTAAAAGGGTTATTTGCTACCTTGAGTCTCTAGACATAGACAACACTAATTAAAACTTCTGTATATACTTTTGCTTCACACAATAGATATAAGCTCCAAAAGTTGTACATTTAATTGTTATAATTCAAATATTTTAAATATATTAAAGAGGATCCTATTTGTATAATCACATTCTAATCTATCTTCATGTAAATCAGATTTTCATATCCTGGATAAACAGACAAACTTTACTATGATGATGACTCACTATAATGTAGAATTCTGAGCCACCACACTAGAAGATTTATTGCTGAAATTAACAGAAAACCTTGTTGTAACAAACACTAGTTTATTAATAATGGTCCAACAAAATAAACCCAAAGAAAAAGATTATATTATCATTTCAGTCAACATCAGTTTTGGATATTTACCCCTTGTTTCCAGTTTAAAAGTGATACAATAGAAACAATTTGGAGTTAAAGTACCTAAATTCAAATTCTACCTTTGATACTAAATACTAACTACATATGTACTCTTAGGCAAGTCAATTAACTATCCTCATATCAGCTTCACTGCTAAGTAAGGGAATTGGACTAGGATCCCTGAAGCCCCTTCTAACTCTAGAATTACAATCCTATGACCCTAAAGCAAGGATCCATTAACCAGAAAACTCTAAAATGTATAACATTTTTCCTATAAGGTATTTTTTAAAAAAATCTTTTCATATCTAAATTCATTTTATCTCCCCTTGAATGTCCTATCATATAGATGAATTTTTTCCACTTCACATTTCAATTGCCATGAAGAACTACTAGTTTTATTTAACTATACCTATAAACAAAACCATATCCATACTTTCACATAAAGCAATTTCCTTGATTAGAAGTCCTTTACTTCTAAAATAACACCTTCTTATATGTGTGTTTGTATGTATTTACTGAATGTTACTATAAAAACTATTGGGAAACACAAATAAGTATATACATAGGTTCTTTCTTCAAGAATTTTATAATCTAGTTGAGAAGACAAAAATCAGGAAATCTAAAAATGTGAGTTCACTAATATAAAGTAAGAAATATCCTAAGGCAATATAGACTTGATTACTAAATGAATGTTATAAATACTAAATTGTCATGAGTTCTGGGGAGGGATAGATCATGGTAGTTTGGAGTTATCCAAGATGTTTCATGGAGGAGTAGAGTTCCTGATTTTGGATTTGAAGATTGGATTTGGATAGGCAAAGAACACAAAGAACAAATAAGTTAGGAGTAATATGTAAGAAAAGGCTGGAGTAGGAGAGGGAGAGGATATTAAACTAGGTTTGGGAAAGTCTGGTTTGGTTTAAACAAAAGATTTTTAAAGGTGAAAAATAGGAGACAAAACCATTATTTTAAATAAGCTGAGAAGTCACTGAATGCCTGACTAAACAATTTAGACTTTATTCTTTGAGGACTAGGATGTGTGGATTTTTGAGCAGGCAAATGACATACTCAAAATAAAAATTTTAAAGGTCAGGCATGGTGGTTCATGTTTGTAAACCCTGATCCTGGGAACTGGTGGATCTCTTGAGCTCTATAGGTGGCAGTAGGGATAAAAAGATTACTGGTCATCTATACCAGGTCTAGAAACAACTTGGAGAGCCACTCAGGAGAAGGGGGCCAACAACCTACCCAAGTATTGATAAATTAATCCAGGAGATAAACAGAGAAAGTCCAAACTTTGCCAATCAGTACTAGAATTGGTGACTTCTCTCCACTTCTAACCTGGATGAAATAGGCAGACACAGTCAGAGACTGGCAGTGGAGAAGGGCAGAAAGGAAGAAGGGAGGGAGGAAAAAGAGGGCAGGTAGAAAGGAGAATGGAAAAGGAAAAGTAAAGAAACAAGAGGAAGGGATACATCAACTAAGAATGTATGATAGTAGTCTATGTATGATAGAACTACATTGGACAGCAGTAATGGCAAAGAGAAAATGGAATAAATTGGACCTGAAAGGGAAGAATATATAGGATTTGGAGGCATTTGACTATCATCTCACACTCACACACACACACACACACACACACACACAAACACAACACACATACTTTTCTAGTTATTCTCTTTTCTCAGGGTTTTCATGTAATTACTCTCTCTTAGTTCTCCTCCATCTCTAACCTTTGCATATTATTCAGTCTCCTTTGCTAGCTCTTTCATTCATATCATACTTACCTGGGTCTTAGTCTCTCTACAATCTCACTTAGAGATCTCATCAATCCCAAGGAGTAATTATAATTGCTATGCAAATGACTGCTGGATCTATAAGCAGTCTAAGTCTCTTTCCTGACCTCCAGTCCTATATTAAAAACTGTCATCTGAACTTTTAAAAGTAGATGTCTCATAAATATCTCAGAGTCACCATGCTCAAAATGTAACACAATTACCTTTCTCCCTAAACTTCACTGTTCTTACAAATTCCCCTATTTCTGTTGATGCTAAAAGCTTCCTTCCGACAACCTGGGCTTGAAATTATCCTCAAATCCTCATTACTCATTTTCATCCTATATATTCAATCATCTATTATCTGTCCATCTCCACATCTCCAGCATATGCTTTATTCTTTTGACTCACATGGCTATGATCATAATTTAGGCTCTCCACCCCTTATTTCTACTATTTCAATAGCATCACAATTGGTCTCCCTGCTTCAAGTCATTCCTCTCTTCAATTCATCCTCCATATAGCTGTCAAAGTAATTTTCCCCAAAGTACAGGTCTGAGTATGTTACTCAAACTCCAGTAGTTCCCTGTTGCTTCAAGCATCAAAAATAAACTTCACCTGGCTTAAATCTATCTTTCCAGCCTTACTACATATTATTCCTTTTGTACTCAACAAGAATTTATTAAATATCTACTATGTGTCAAGATACAAAAAAAAAAATTCTCTACTCTCACAGAACTTCCCAGACTAACAGTGGTGAAAACAATTATGTCCCATCAAACTACATATTGAATTGGAGATAATTAACAATGAGAAGGTATTAGCATAAAGGGGAATCCAGAAAGGCTTAAGTAGAAACCAGGCTTTTATCTGGGACCTGAAGTGAGAAGGGAGACCCATTCCAGGTGTGTGGTACAGTGAAAATTCAGTCAGGAGAGGAATCACAGAGTACTTGGGAAAGGAGTAAAGTATAAGAAGCCTGGAAAGGTAGGAAGGGACTGGGTTATGAAGAGCTTTTAATGCCAGATTTTGTGTGTGTGTGGGGGGGGGGCAGTTAACTTGAGCTTCAGGAATATAGATCAATTATCAATTTGACAGTTGAATGGAGACTAGAGAGACCAACTAGAAAGCTACAGTAGTGGTGGTTCAGGTCTAAGGTGATATGGACTTTTACCAGGAAAGTGGTGACACTGGTAGCAGTGTCAGAGAAAAGAAGAGGGTATTTCAGAGAGATGTTGGGAAGATAGAACAGACTGCATCTGATAAATGATTGGCTTGGAGGGAAAGGAGGGAGAAAGGAGGGCAGAATATGACCCCTAATTTACCAACCAGTTACTAGAACAGTGGTGGTAAACCTTTTAGAGATGGAGTGCCAGCTCCCCCCACTCCCCATCCCCCACCCCCCACAAGGGAGGGAGGAAGCACTCCCATTGGGCTGCTGGGTGGAGGGACAGATGAAGTGATAAATGTCCTCAGCTAGTAGAGAGAGAGGGGATGCTGAATGCTCCTCACCCTCTGTGAGCTGCCCACCTTACCCCTAGTGAGCTTCCATTGAGCTGCTAGGTACAGGGGCAAGGGATGTGAAAAAATGTCATCTGGCACAGTGAAGAGAAGGAGGGGAGCAGTTCCACTTGGGTCTCTCTGCCTTTCTAGACCTGGATAAGTGGATCGGAGAATCACCAGCATAGAATTCATTAGACCCATAAAAGTTGATGAGATTGTCAAGTTTATCCAGAGAAGAGTAGAACTATAGACTTGAGGGACTACCACAGCTATTGGGTATGACCTGGATGAAGATTCATCAAAGGAGACTTGAGAAGTAATGGTCAGAAAGACGAGGAAAACTAGAGGAGAACAGTGTCCCAAAAAACCTAGAAAGATGAGAGTGCCAAGGACAAGACTATATTGATGAAAAGCTCTCTAATTTAAAGCAACACATTCTACTTTTGTACAGTTTGAATCAAATTTCTTACATCTCCTATATTAACTAAGCCTTTGAGCTTTCATGTAACAAATGTGATTTATCATAAAATATTTCCTAGTTACCACAGAAATTGGCATTTTTAAAAATTGCAATTATATAAATTATTAAAAATATTTTCCACTGTATAAATACTGCTTACCCTACTCACAACACACATACACACAAAGTCCACTCTGCATGATGAGAAGTCCTCTAACCGTTTCTACTTGTCACTCCCAATCAATCCTCCATGAACATTTGCAAATTTTGAAGTTCTGAGGGGAAATGCTTTTGGAATAAACTAAAGGGAAGTGTGAATTACAACATCTGACAGAAACACACCAGATGAAGATTAAACCCACAGATTCATAGACCATCTATATTAGTCTCTTTAATTTGATATAGGATAATGGTTCTTAACCTGAGGCCTATGGACTTTTAAGAAAAAAATTTTGATAGCTATTTAATTGGTTTCTTTTGTAATCCTAGGTATTTTATTTTATGCATTTAAAATATTATCATAAGGATTTCATAAACTTCTTGAGAATGCCAAAGGGGTCCATGACTCACACAAAAAAGGTTAAGAACACCCTGATATAGGGGGAAGATGATTAATTTGAGACAGGAAACCAAAATAACTCTCTCAACCTCAGTTTTCTTATAGCCAAAAAATGAAGAGATCGAACTGAATTATCTTTTGCATTTCTAACTTCCTAGCGTTTATCAGAAAGGTTACAGGTAAGTGACTTAAAGTTCTAACATTAGAAAATTTAATATGCAGAGTACTGGCCATCAAGTAGCTTACATAAGCAAATTTAGAGACTGCAAATGCTAAGGACAGGGCCATTACATTTATCATAGAAAATGTTTTTGTAGCTTATTTCATTCCTAATGCCTAATGAACTATTTTAGGCTTATATCTGCCAGCATCAGGCTAATTAATTTAGTCTTCTCAAACAACTAAATTTAATGACCAGCTAAGATTAAAAAAGGCTAAATGCCTTCATTCATGTTGTCTGCCCTTTACCTTACTATTGTCCTCTTAAATTGGTACTGTCAGTACTTGATTTTTAATCCTATTTTTTGACACTTTTGAATTTCTCCTGGACCTTCCAACTACAAGTAGTGATGGTAAACATTCTGATTAAAATTGAACATACATATAATTTAGGATTCAATTCAATAAACATTTACTGAACACTTACTACCTACAAAGTCCTGTGAATGCAAATAAGCCTGAAAAAGCAAAGATAAAGAAAAACCTAATAAAAAATACACTGTTAGATTAAGGTACCAGCCAATTGGGGGGAAAAAAAATCTTCATTTTGCATGATGACAGAATCATAAAATCTTAGCAGATAAGATAAGGGAATTATAAATACTTATTACAATTTCTATCACAATGCCTGGCACCAAAACTTATTTTGTTCCCAAGCTTCCGATTTTACATGGAAAAAGCAAGAAGAGCTTCTTTGCATGCACTTGCCAGCTCTGTCTCTCTCTCAACATACATATATACATATATATATATATAATATATACAGACATACATACAATTTATATAGATACACACATACAGAGACACACAGCTATATATATATTTAGAATTACAAGTAGCTTACAAATTTGAATGAGGAAATGCCACAAGTTTCCAAATGTTACCTAAAATAGAGAAAGAACATATTCCTTTTATGATAACAATGACAATACAAATATAGGTACTGTTTATATACATATATACATAAAATCTTTAGTGACTTGTTAATACAAGCTGTAAGTCATAAAATAGTGGCTTTGAAAACTTCACAAGCAAACAAATGAATGCTTTAATAAAATCAAGTGTATATGTTGTATATAGCCTACAAAATATTAAAATAGCCCATTATTGAATCAATAACCATGTTAATATTTTAGCTTCATGTCACAGTGAGTACCATGAATAAAGAATTGTATTTTCAGAGAACACATTGAATTACAAAATGTGGTGAAAAAGTCAGGCTAACATAAGGAAAAAGGGCACTTAGCTTTTAATTACAAAATACAAGTATTTAAAGTATAGGATTTAAATAATACATAATTTAATTCAAAATTTCCCAAATCTGAGTAGTTACCAAAATAGAGCAACTTTCTTTAACTCTCCAATGTCCAGGGCTGGTTCTACTGAAAATTTCATGAGATATTTCTTTACTTAAGTTAAAGGTTATTTTCAATATATAAGCTATGTGAATATGTACCATAGTGACATGTTAAAATTTTAGCAATTTATAAATTGCATGAGAAAAGCTTAGAGAATATCCAAGAATGAAATTCAAGCATTTTAAAAACTAGTAGTAATTACTACATAAATAACACCATGAACATAAACATATAGTCATGAGCACCTATATGTCCCTTTAATATAAACCTTAATGTTAGCTAATTCTCAAATTTGATAAATTAAGCTATAAAATTATTCACTTTATAGTCCGTCACCATTAACATTATAATTTAAATTGTAAAAGGCACTAAGAATTCAAATTTAAATGAAAAAGAAATTTGATACATTATTAATCCACATACACAAATAATACTCTCCCACCTCATTAATGCTATTAAAAGACCCAATCTCAGAAATGATCATTCCTGTAATTTACTTACATATGTTTGCCAAATCAGTTTAAAATTTATAACATTGAATAATCTATGGAATTCACTGATCCTGCAACCTAAAGGTGAATGGATTACTTTAGAACAAACTACTTTTGTTTCTTATTTTAATCACAAAAATTCTTTTGAGAGTTAAAACTTTTTAAAAAATGTAAGCATAAATAAACATCATTTCTTGAAATGCAAATTATTCACTTTACTAGACTTATTGCTAAGCAACACAAAAAGCCTTAAGTATCTTTAGGAAGAAGGCACCCAAGGACAAGGTACAGTAGAATCTAAATGATAGAATATACATTTTTTGACATCTGATTTGTAAACATATGAAGTATGTCTTATGCAATATTTTGTTACTGGAGACATTCAAATCAAATTACAAACCTAAAAATAGACTGGAAATTTTTTTCCCTCAATTTTAGTGATGCCATCTTTATATTTTGTTAAGAGAAATCATTAAGAATAATTATTTTGTAAGGAATTAAGCACAATTCCTGATCCCTTCAATTCCTAAGAAGCTAAAAAAACAGGCTTGCACTGTGAGTGCTTGCACACATTACATGTGAGTGTGATATAACCTAAACTTAGTTTTTTAGAATAAACAGCTCACCTTGAAAATATACCAAACACGTTTAATTTGCAATTACCTAATACTGCAATTACCTAAAACATTGATAAGACTTTATGAATGACATACAAAATTTCTTCCTCTACTTTCTCCCTCACAGCCCCCCCCCCCCCTTCTCACAGTGTTAAAGAAATAGTGATTTAAAGATTTGGGGCAACTTCTAATTAAAATTCTCACGGCTAAAAAAAATCTGATACAAAAGAAAGTTTCCATAACGACGCAAGGAGATGCCTAATGCAAGCTTCCTTTCCAGAACAAGTCACAGTTAAATAGTATCATATATTTCACAAACTACTAAAAAACAACAAGTCTCATCATTCGAGTTCACTTAAGAGGGGGAACACTGCATCAGACATGATTTTTTTGCACTAATTCATTCTCGCCGTAGCCTCTATAGCAACTGTACTCCACCTGCACCAACACGTTCAAAACTTCACCTTATATAGTAACACTTTTTACCAAAGTCTGTATGTCCACAATTAACCATCTTTCAAGAAGAAACCTTGGGTTAAGTGTATTTTATTTTATTTTAGAGTTATCGAAAAGGTAATTCAGTACAAAGTCTGGTCGTGGGAGAGGGAAGAAGGATGGATGGTTGGTGCTGATACTGAAGATGGACAGAGCCATATGGACATAGAAACCAGGGAGCTTGTCCAATTCCAAAGAGAAAAATCAGCGCGTTCTTTCTCTCATCCCAGCCAGCTGACCTCTGGCCTCAAAACTTAAAATTTTCCCATCCTATGGTCTTCAGAACCCCAAAAGGGTTGGAGGTCAGACGATAACTTGACCAAGAGAAAAACCTAGAGGAATCAGAAGGTGAGGGTCTTTCTCCTCCCACCCCCCGCACCCCAGGGCTGTCACCTCCCTTAAGTGGGGGACAGTGAAGATCCCCTGCCTTTTCCCAGCCCCCCCAAGGTTGCAGAGCTTGGGGAGCTCCTGAGGGATTGGGGGGCTGACCTTTCCATGACCCCCTTCCCGCACTCAAGGACCCCCGCCCGCCCCGCCACCCAGTCTCGCCCTCCCGTTACTCACCCGCGGGCTGGCGGGCAGCGGAGCCGGCGCCGCTACTTCTCCATCCTCCCGTGGGCGGCGCGGCCGCTCCGCCGCCTCCTCCGGAGCTCGGGCTCCGGGGCTCCCGGCGCCGGCTCGAACAAGCGAGGGGGGAAGGGAGGCAAAGCCGGAGCAGGGACACGCCGCCGCCGCCGCCGCCGCCGCCGCCTCGGCTTTCGCTCCGCACTCCCCGGGCTCTCAAGGCCAGGACAGGCCCGCCCCCAGCCTCCTTCCACTGTTCCCCCGCCGCCTCGCCGCGAGTCCGGCGTCTGCGCGACCGCCGCTTTCCCGGACGCCTCGACTCCTGTCCTCGGGCCCTCAGGCAACGGTAACGGCAGCGACGGCGGCCAAGCCCCAGACCCGACAGCTGTGACTGCGGCTCGCGGGGGCGGTGCCTGCACGCAGCACAGCTGGGGGCGCTGCTCCCCCCGGGCTCCGCCCCCGCCCCCTCCTCCCCCTCCCACCCACCCACACACCCTCGCGGCTCCACCCGGCTCGCTCCCTCTTACTCCAGCCGGCTCCCTCTACAACCACAACAGGAAGCCTGGAGCGCGCCCTCGCCTCTCTCCCTCCCTCTCCTACTTTAGTCTCATCCTGCGCGCGCGCCCGTGTGTCCCGAGCAGGGAAAACCAAACGGAGGCTCGTGCGCGCCCCGGGGGCCTTTCCAAGGCGCGCTCCGCAGCGCAGTGGGGGTCGGGCGCGGTGGGTGGTGCTTTCAGAGGGACTCCCCCGACTTCTTTCACCTCCCCCACTCTATCCCACGGCAAATCTTGAAAGGTCTTTTAAGTCCCCAAGAGAAGGAAGAAGGGGAGAAAGCGAGCTGGTGGAGCTGGTCTGGAGAGCTCAGTCCTCCTGCCTACCGTGATCCGAGGGAAAACGGAGTGAGCACTGTCCTAGGCAGGCTTGGAGAAGGGCTATAGGAGGTACGATCAGCGCGAACTAAGGCTGTGCATAAACCCCCAATACTCATGTGTAAAAAAAACAAAAAACAAAAAAAAACCTTTTTTTTTAATCGGGCAAAAAGGTCAACAAGCATATTGCTAATTAAAAATAATAAATATCTTTGAGGAAAGGAGAAAAGTAAGAAGCGCGTCCCTTTTACTCACCCAAGTGCTGCACATTCGCGTATCATCAGGGCTATGCATTTTATTGAGGGTTCCGGAGGCATAGTTATTCTTTTGCTTGTGGGGGGAGGGGAGAATGCTTAAAGTTGTCCTATTCCTCTTCACTCCCCCTTCCAGTCCCATGTCTTAAAAGCTCCCTTTCCCTGTGAGTTTCAAGGGTCGTGGGACAGTTTATTACTCTCTTTATCTTGAAGTAATCCGGCACCGCTACCTCTTAACGGGTGTGCAAGTCGGGGGCTCCTAATACCCAGTGATAAACCCTGCAGCCTTATCCTGAGTCCTGCTGGGCTAATGAGTACATTCCAGTTTCTCTGGGCTATTAATGTTCCACTCTAGGCAGTCCGTGGCCGTGGCCTTACCGATGGTATGGGCAAACTTTCCTGTGGGAGGGATTTACTTCGGTTTGAGAGGACAGACAGGACATTCTCTTTACTGAGAATTTCCTGGAGCCATCTAGTCTTGCCTGTAAAGCAAGGCGTGGCTGGGCTATTATTTGTGTGAAGAAGAAACGGATCCCTTAATGGTGTAAGATTTTTCCTCTGTGCATTGTTCCCATTTCCGCAGTTTCACTTGGCCACGGTGTGCTCCCAAAGTAATGCACAAGATGAAATTAGCTGAAGAGTGTTTGATGGCGCAGAATCACGGTGGGAAGATGTTTACACTTGATGTCGGACTCTTTTGATAATGTTTGTCTTGGCACAATTAATTTTTGCAATGTTCAAAAAGGTGCCAGATAGAAATGTTGGCACGCAAGTTACAGGGGGTCCTGGATACACACCTTCCTCTGGAGACCTGATTTTTTTTTTTTAATTGCCAGAGAGAGACACTGCATTTTCGAAGCATAACAGTCCCAGGAGTTCAGTTTCTAGAGTCATTAAAGTAGCCCCTGTTGTCCTGTGGCAGCTTCTACCCTGGCAAAGCTATGCATGTTTTCCCAAGAAACCTTTTCATGTTGCTGTAATTGTGAAATAAAATGCCACATTTGTTCAAAATTGTTTTGTTAAAAAAAATTAGTTCTTACAGGAGAGGTTAAAAAAAAAAGCACAAGGCTATCTATCTTCTATGTACTAGCTATCATCTTGGGATGAGTGGGTTTTTTCCCAGGGCCTATCACTTACAAGGAGTATGCTTTGAAAAATGTTCTGGCCAATACAGAAGAAACTATGATTGTCCCTTGTCCATTCTTGTTTTAATCTACTTGCATCTCATCAGTTGGAATGCACACATAGCGGGAGAAGTTAGCAACTGGCTTGAATGGAACTGGCTTGAATGGAAATGAAACACCCTTTCCCTGAGAATTTTCCAGTTTTAAATGTTTTGGGTATAAATACATACTTTAATAACTTTTATGTTATTAAAAATATCACAGGAGTTTGGATGGATGAGTTACTTTGCACTTTAAAAATACTATTACTGCTACAATGTAATTCCTCTTTTTTTTTTTTAAAGCTATCTCAGGTATGCTTCTGTTCTTAAAGGCAGTGTTACAAATAGACTTACATGTGAAGGATAATGGAATTTTATATTTATATACTAAGGAAAGGAGCTTCAAAATAGTCCATGACTAGAGATCTGGGTATGACTATCTCTGTATTTGGCCAATAAATCACTACTGGGAACCTTAAAAAATCACAGGATTTGCATAGTTTTGATAACTATGCGGTGGAAATGAATTACTCAATTGTGAAAAAGACATTAATTAACTAATATGAATTGTTCATATAATTTTCATTTTAATTGAATTCGTTTTTCTTCCATCTAAATCAATCCATGAGTATCAATAATTATCGTATTCAACTTTTTTCCTTTTTTTTTTCCAAAATGAGGCACACACAATGATATGCCACTAGCATGAGAATTCAAGCTGCGTGAATTTTAGGTACTACTAATACTGACAAACAAAAATGTTGTTTCTTGTGATAAAGGATGGAAAGGTTTGCAATTTGCAAAACTGTGCAAAACTGAAAAGTGCAAACCTAGGTATGATTGACAGGGCATGTGACCAAGGGTATATGATAAAGATGCCTAAATTGGATGTAAAAGGACATATTGTGTAACCATAAATTTAGTTCATTGGAGATATGAATGTGAATAAAGTAGCTTATCTCTATATCACATGCAAGTATTAGACATTGGCTAGATAAGCAGGGTAATCTTGTTACCTAACTGCATTGTATATACAGACTTGTGCTCTTCTTTCTAACTCTGGCCATTAGGATCATAGATTTAGAGTTGGGGAGATCTTGCAAATCACTTAGTCTAACCTCTCATTTTATAGATGGGAAAAACTAAGGACTGAAGAAGTTAAATGATATGGTAGTAAGTTGTTGAATGAGTCTAAGATTGGGCATTCTTTTTTATTACAATCTGGATGATTCTCCTTTCCTTTTTAGATGGATTTTCTGTTTTATTCCAATTTCTTTAAATAGCTACTATAAATTTAAGAGATATCAATAAAAATGTTTGGATGAGAAATGACCTCTCAGTCAATCAGTAAACAATAAAAATACGTGTGATGAAAAGTCTAGAAATGAGGGGATTTGTCCTTTGAAAAGATCAGTCAGTCATAAAAACCATAAATTTGAGCTCATGGTTCCCTCTTTGTTATTAAATTACACATATCTTGGCCCATTAAACATGCTTCTTATGTTGTGTGAGCTAATATGTACAGTGTTTATAAATCAGTGGAATAAGATATGGCAGAATTCCTGGAAGAAATTTTGGAACTGAATAAAAATCTGCAAATTAAGTATAGTCACCAACAGATGCTTTTTACTAACTATCCCTAGGCCTAAGCCTGATTGATAAATGCAGAATTAAATTGTTTTACTTTGGAGCACTATTTTGGATGAGATTCAAACCTTTAATTATATCACTGGGAAAAAAAAGAAATGAGAGTAATCAGCTAACTTTCCCTTAGATTTAGAGGTCTTTACCCAGAGTAGTTGGGAATAAGGGTCATGGGAAGTGTAATATACACTATTCTTGATATCACATCCCTACGAATCTATTCAGAAGCTTTCATTAGGGGGAAAAATGTGTGATTTTTAGAAAAGGTTTCTATTGAATAGTGGAAATTTACAAAATACTTAATATCCAAACTTTTTATGTCCTTTATATTTGCCCTTTTCATTTCATTCTTTTGACTTTAATTGAGAGAACTTGATGTATACTAGAAGGAACCCTGGACATGGTCCTCTGTTAAATCAAAAGAGCAACTTCTTTCAAGAGCTAAGAAGTTATGAGATTCATTCTACAATAATTTGTAAAGTACACATTATGTGTTGATCTCCATTCAGCACTTAGAACAGTGTCTGGTACATAAGAAGCACTTATAAATGTTCATGGATTGATTGATTATTAGCTGCTAAGAATACAAGGACAAGGAAACCATCCATTCATTCAAGGAGCTTATGCACTATTGGGATGAAAAAGCATGCACATAGCAAATTAGATATAAAATATATGCAGATTTTTCCCAGGGATAGAAAATGTGATACTTAAGTAGAACTTCAAAGAAAGATGGAAATTTTGTAAAGTTGAATTTAGGAATGAATACATTCTAGCCATGAGTAATGACAGCCTTTGTAATGGCATAAATACAGAAGATGTCATGTTATATACCAGAACAGCAAGTAGTTCACTTTGGCTAGAACATAATATTTTCAAAAAACAGTAATGTAGAATAAAGCTGCAAAGGTAGACTGGGACAGATTGTGAAGGGCTTTAAAAACCAAATAGAAATTTACATTTGATACCACTGGAAATAAGGAACCACTTGAGCTTCTTGAGTAGGAGAATGAAATGGTCAGAGCTATGTTTTAGAATTAAAATTTTACATATGTGTAAATGATGACTACTGTAAGGTAGGAGGAGAGATAATCCACTTGAGAAAGAGAACAGTCTCTAACAAAGATCAACTGCAGAGAGTGGGGGAGGTGCAAGAAGAAAAAACTGAAAGTTCCAAGGGGAACCAGAAGCTTGGAGAACTCCAACTGGTCACTCTCTCACTTCCAGCTGGGAGCTTGAGGGAAGAGTTAGATCTTCTAGGCTGAGAAGAAATGTCTCCCTCTGGAGAACAATTGTGTCTCTTCCAGAGCCCCTGGGTACCTCTCACTCAACTCTAAATAACTACAATCAAGAGCCATTAGTAGATATTGTGGACTGGGACTTTGGAGAGAGCTGTCCACAGAGATCCCTTTCAAAGATCTCACTCTCCATCTCTCTCCCTTACCTGGACTCCTATATTCAAGTTAGTTATCTTAAGAAACCAACTGGTAGCTGACAAGAAGAGGGATCAAGGCTGAGAAGCCCTGAACCCTAAGACTTTGGAGGGCCAATTTGCCAGAGGAGGCAAGTTGTAGGACTTCCTTTTCACCCATTTTCCCTACTTGATACCTTTACCACTCTTTCCCTGTTTGAACCCAAATAAATTATCTGTTACTTTAGATTTAGGTCTGGGCCAGTTTCTAACAATAGTAAAGGGGACTAAAGATTTGGGGAGGGTAATAACTCTCCCCAAAAAGAAGGGTCAACCTCAGAATCCCAATGATCCAAAACTATCAGACCTAAGGAATAAACATTTTTCCTTGGTTGTGGAGTAGCCCCAAGGTCCTGAAGGGAATTGGCAGTTGATGTCCCTGAGGAAACCAGAGGCAGAAGAATTCATCTTGCCTCTCAAGAATAGCTTGGACCTCAAGGGGGACTTTGTGTCATCTTACTAAGGCTTTCCCCTCTAGTTCTTGTCCTCCATCTCCCAGAACCATTCCCTGAGGAAACACTCCCTCTTTCATGGAGACAGGACTTGGCTATCTCCTCCCAAAAGAAAGAGAAGGGAAAAACAATCTCTTTACCCTCTCTCCACAACCCCTCTCTCCCTCCACATCCCCTCTCTCCCTCCATCCTCCTTGTTCCCTTTTAGTCCCTATATTACACTACTAGGACTATATCCTAAAGAGAATAGGAAAAAGAGGAAGAGGACTTACTTGTACAAAAATACTTATAGCAGCCCTTTTTGTGGTGGCAAAGAATTGGATATTGAGGGAATGTCATCAATTGGGGAATGACTGAACAAATTATGGTATATAATGGTGATGGAATACAATTGTGCTATAAGAAACAATGAGCAGGATAATCTCAGAAAAAACTGAAAGACCTACATGAACTGATGCAAAATGAAATAAGCAGAATCAGAAGAACATTGTATACAATAACCAGTATTGTGGGATGATCAACTGTGGAAGACTTAGGTACTTTCAGCAATACAATAATCCAGGACAATTCTGAAGGACTTATGGCAAAGAATGGTATCCAACTCCAGAGAAAGAACTGTTGGAATCATAATGCAGGTCAAAGCATACAATTTTTCTCTTTAGTTTATTTGTGTTCTTATTTTGGTTTTTGGTTTTATATTACTATTCTCATAACAATGAACAATATATAAATATGTTTTAATAATAATAAATTATATTAAATAATATATTTATATAATATAATGAATATTATTTAAATAATAATAAAATAATACACGTATAACCCAGATCAAATTACTTACTATCTCTGGGAAAGGGAAGTGAGGGAGAGAGGACATTTTAATTTTATAGCTTTGGAAAACTTAAGTAGAAAATTGTCATTACCTGTAATTGGCAAAATATCTTTTTAAAAAATGAGTGGAGCATAACTTAGGGAAAAAGTGATATTAGGGGCTGGGGGTCCAATTAGAATGCTTTTCTAAAAGTCCAAGGGACAAGTGATGAAGAGGTTTTTCTGGAGCCAGCTCAAACAACTTTGGGTCAATTGTTAAGTTTTCAGTGTGAGCATTTACACATTAGAAATTCACCTTATAGATCAAGGTCTGATTTATTGTTTTGTTGATTGGCTACACTCAAGAAAGTGATGCAACAAGTGTTTATAAAGCAGATTAAATGCAAAAGCATATGGGGGCCTACAATTTTATTTTTGGTAAAGGGGAGCTAGTTGTTAAATATTTACCATCCCCCCTGTGCCTGAACTAAAATAGTAACATATATATTCCTTGAGGGCATGAAGTATCTCACAGCTGTATTTATATCCCAAATGGCTGGCAAAATGCCAGGTACAGAGTAGATACTTTTTTTTCAAACCCTTACCTTTTTTTGAAAAGATATTTTATTTTCCCAATTACATGTTACTACAATTTCCAACACAGGTTTTCCAAAATTATAATATCCAAGTTTTATCCTTCTTTCCCTTCCCTCTCCCCTCTTGGAGATGGTAAACAATATAATCTGATTTTACATGTGCTATCATACAAAACATACTTTCATATTTGTCATTGTAAGAGAATATTCATATAAAAGCAAAATCCCAAAATACAAATACAAATAAGCTAATGTGAAAAATAGTAATGTTTTCATCTCCATTCCACCTCCAACAGTTCTTTCTTTGAAGGTAGATAGCATTCTTTGTTATAAATCCTTCAGAATTGTCCTGATTTATTGTATTGCTGAGAGTAGATAAGTCTTTCACAGTTGATCATCCCAAAATATTACTGTTATCGTAAACAATGTTCTGGTTCTGCTTATTTCATTTTCTGAAATATCTTGCTCATTGTTTCTTATAGCACAATTGTATTCCATCACCATTATATACCACAATTTGCTCAGCCAGTCTCCAGTTAATGGCATTCCCTCAATTTCCAATTCTTTGCCTCTACAAAAAGGGCTGCTATAAATATTTTTGTAAAGTAGGTCCTTTTTCTCCTTTTTCTGGTTCTCCTTGGGATACAGACCTAATAGTAGTAATACAGGATCAAAGAGTATGCTGGGGGGGGGGGGTTCATCCCTTTGTGCATAGTTCCAAATTGTCCCCCAGAATGATTGAATTTGTTCAGAACTCCAAGAGTTTATTATTGCCCCAATTTTGCCACACCACCTCCAACATTTATCACTTTCCTTTACTATCATATTGGCCAATCTTATAGATGTGAGGTGATACTTCAAAATTGTTTTAATGTGCATTTCTCTAATCAAGAGTGATTTAGAACATTTTTTTCATATTATTGATAGCTTTGATTTCATCAGAGTGAAAACTACCTATTCATATCCTTTGATCATTTGTCAATTGGGGAATGACTTGTAATTGGGGAATTCTTGTAAATTTGACTTAATTTTCTATGTATTTGAGAAAATAGACCTATATCAGAGAAATTTGCTATAAAATTTTCCCCCAGTTTGTTATTTACCTTCTAATCTTGGTTACGTTGGTTTTTTATCTGTGCAAAATCTTTTAAGTTTAATATAATTAAGATTATTAATTTTGCATTCTATCTTTTCCATAGATATGACAGGTGACGTAATCTATGTTCACCTAATTTACTTATGGTATCACCTTTTATGTCTAAATCATATACCCATTTTGGACTTGTTTTGGTATAGGGTGTGAGGGATTGATCTACAACTTGTTTCTGCATACTATTTTCCAGTTTTCCTAGCAGTTTTGTCAAATGGGGAATTCTTATCCTAAAAATTGGTGTCTTTGGATTTATAAAAAAAACTAGATCGCTAAGGTTATTTACCACTGTATATTTTGTAATTAATATAAATTTGTAATTATGTTCATATAATTTCTCTTTCTTGGCAGGTATATTCCCAGGTGTATATTTTATCTAGAGTTGTTTAAGATGGAATTTCTTTCTATCTCTTGTTGCTGGACTTTATTGGTAATATGTAGAAATGCTGGTGATTTATGCAGGTTTATTTTGTATTATGCAACTGCTAAAGTTATTATTTCAACTGATTTTTTTAGTTATTTTTCTAGGATTCTCAAAGTATACCATCATATCATCTGCAAAGAGGAATAGTTCAGTTTCCTCCTTGCCTATTTTAATTCCTTTGATTTCTTTTTCTTATTGCTAAAATTAGCCTTTCTAATACAATTTTAAATAATAGTGGTGATAATGGGCATCTGTGCTTCACCCCTCATCTTATTGGGAAGGCAATTCTATCTTAGAATCTATACTAAGTATCAGTCCCAAGTCAAAAGAGCAGTAAAGACTAGGCAATTGGAGTTCAGTGACTTGCTCAGAGTCACACAGTTAAGAAGTGTCTAAGACCAGATTTGAACCTAGGTCCTCCCAACTCCAGACCTGACACTCTATCCACTGAGCCACTCAATGGCCCCAGTAGACACAATAAATGCTTAACTATTGATATATCATAGAGGTACAATTGATAAGACTTACCAACTGACTGAATGTGAGAATGAGAAAGAGGACAGAGTCAAGGATGACTGTGAAGTCATTTAACTGAGCAACTAGAAAGATAGGGATGGTCTGAAACAGAAATAGGAAACTTTAGAAGAGTGCAGGATCTCTGGTGATAGCTAAAAGATAACTACTGAGTTATCTTTTAGACATACTGGGTTTAAGATACCTTTAGAGCATCCAATTGGAAATGTTCAATTGGCAATTTGTGATGTGGGGTAGAAGAAAAACTAGGCTGGATTATATATAGCTTTGAGAGTCAACTGTAAAGAGACAATAGTTAAATGCACAAGAACTGATGAGAGCACCAATGAAGCATAGAGGAAAAGGGTTTGGTATGGGGTAAGGGACTCAATAGTAGAGTAAAATGTAAAATTAAATTGGTTAACAAAATGGTTAAAGTCTGGCTAGTACAGACATTCTTGAATTGTCACCATTAGTCATTTCTTCAAGTCTTAAAGACTTTTCCATATTCAAGAGTCTTACCTTAAAATCCAGGTGTAATAGCATAAGCTGGTATGAACTAACAACTTTATGTAGTCTTTGACAGCTACCGGAAGGCATCAAAGTCCTATTCAAGATACCAGGCTCTTACCTCCTGCTCCATCAGGCCTAGATAGAGTTCTTTGACTGGGGAAGAGCCACTGACATGAAGTGGTAGGAATTAGGAAGAAGGGGAAGAGAAAGGAAGAGATGAGGAGCCAAAATGTTTGGGAAAAGTGCTTTCTCTGATACCCCAGCTGGAGAGTTTTTTTTATTAAGGGTATCATTACACTTTGACCACCTGATGGGTATCAGTGGCAGGCAGGGAAAACAATATAGATGGTCAATTCAAAGAAGTATTTTTGAGATACAAAAGTCCTAATAAACCACCCAATTGCTTAATTCTCATTAATGGTAGAGTTTATACATTTATGGCTGGAAACAATGAGGATGGGGAGATGGGTAAGGGCAGACTGGAATCTCTGTGCCTAGGCCAGATGTGCCCTTGTAAAAGCTAAATCTAAGGAAGTCTGAGATGCTAATGAAAACACCTGTAGACTAGGTCTGCAGTCAATTGCAAATTTAGTCCTTCTGGCCAATGAATAGATTTTTAAGAATTTGAAAATTACCCCCAAAATTAATTTAGATGACTAGGACTTGGTTAACTCATGAAGTTTCATAATGCTGCCACGACAAGAGAATTGCTTCAACAATAATCTCTTGCTTTTACTGAATCTTTTGCCTTTGCCTTGATTCAGTGTGACATTTTCTTCATGGTACTTCATTCCTAGTGGTTCCTACACCAGACTAAGAGAAAAAGTCCTAGAAAAAAATAGAAAGTCACTAAAACGAAAGATGAAAAATCACTGAAGATAAACCTCATGCATTTCAAAATTGACAAAAACAATATGCCCTGCATATATCCTTATCTATCCATATCTCTACCTATTTGGAGCAGCAAAGAATTATAAACAAATTATATGATCAATGACTGGGCTAAGCGAATTGTGGTACATGAATGCAATGGAACATTACTGGACTGTAAGAAATGATGAACATAAATATAGAGAAGTGTAGGAAGACATATAAACTGATACAAAGGAAAGTAATCAGAACCAAGAAAATAATATATACACAATTACTAGAAGAATACCATTATTCTTTTTCATTTTTCATAACAAAGAATAGCTCTCTTGGAGGAGGAAGAATAAAGAACTCAGTGAGAAAGATATAAAAATATAATTAAAATTAATTTTTTTTAATTGCATAGGGTAGGTAGATCCTGCCTACCACTTTCCTGCTCTACAGTTCATAGCCTGGTCTACCCCACTCTGATTTCATGGTCTCTTCACCTTAAGTCCTTCCACTTTCTTCTCCTTAACCAATCTGGGGAGGGGTCAGCTGGAGTGGGGGAGAGAATATCTTTTTTCATCATCTCAGTTACATTTCTATCACTCTGAATTCCCACTTCTCTCTATCCTTTTCTGTACATTTTACCTTCTAGTTCTTTGAGCCCACAGTCCCCTTCATTTGCTGTCCACTTTGAGTTAGCAGATCCCACAAAAGAACAATTTACTTCCTTCTCAGGACAGTATTAAATCCATTATTCATTAATTCTCATTGACATCCAATTGAATAGGATGCCAGAGGCATCATTTTGCAAGTGAAAGGAAGAAAGTGAAAGATTACCAGATTTAGCTGAAGTCAGGCCAGAGAAAGATAATATAGAGTCTCTAGAAATAGATACCCAATTCCAAAAATCTTTGAATCCAATTCAACCAATTACTCCATTTAAAGCCTTCCATCCATATCTTTCAGGATACCATGCAAAGTCAGAAATTCCCATGCTCTAAGAAATAAAATATTTTTCTCTAATTTTTATGAATTTTTTATTGATAAAAACTTGCTTTTAGGTTCAATCTAAAGCCTCTAAAAGTTCAGTTAGGTGAAAAGGTCCTTGTTCCTTTAGGAAAAAATAATTTAAATAATGATAAGGTCTCTAAGGTTTATTTCATGTGCTAAATCTGGGTTACTGCCTCAGTTTTCCATTGGAAAAAAGTGATCTCTTAGGTAGTCATTACCATGGTAGCCTTGGTTAACTGGGGATATGTCAGCTGATGATTTCCAAGTTTGAACTTCAAGTAATTGAAGACAGTGCTGTCTCAGTGAGAGGTATCCATCTCTCACCTTCTTCAATATATGTAGCAAAATGTAGTTTGGCTAAAGTACACCATCAACTCAAAAGACTGGAAAAAACTTCAGTAGATTGTCTAATCTAATATTACATTTTACTTTTGAAAAGCCATCTAATCTAATTCTGGCCCCTTTAAGTAGAATCAACAGTAATTACACTATTCCTAATTATTGGCCATTGCTTAAGGACCACCAGGAAAGAAAAATAGCCATTTATACTAATAGCATTCTAATAAAAGTGAGAGTTTAACACATGGTTCATTCACCCAAGTCATCTCACCATTTGTCCCTCTCAGCTGACTTGCTCTTCCTCCCACCTTGGACCAATGCTGTCTACACTAGACACTGAGATCTGGACCTCTATCTAGACTTCCTGAATCCTTGCCCCTGACCATGAAGAAGCAAATCTAGTCATTGCTTTTTGGAATTCCAGATCTATTTGCCAAACCAGTATGATTGTTAACTATGTGAAAACTAACACACTTAGCATAATTAGCATATCAGTTGCTGGCTACCAGACCATCCTTCAACTTTATATCTTTTTTTAGC
The DNA here is from genome assembly GCF_027887165.1 of Monodelphis domestica. Classification (NCBI taxonomy): domain Eukaryota; kingdom Metazoa; phylum Chordata; class Mammalia; order Didelphimorphia; family Didelphidae; genus Monodelphis; species Monodelphis domestica. The sequence goes on from NC_077229.1 coordinate 445,485,009, forward strand.
CATCTACATCTACCCAGACCATCTTAATATGCCTGCTTCCTCTGACCTGTTTCTTCCTACTTGTAACAGCACCATATAAAACAGGTTATTCTAGAATTTCTCTCCTAAAACCTCCCACTCACACACACACACTACTTTTCACACATATAAGTTTTTTTTTTCCTTTCCAGGGGGGGAAAATACTCCCTTCCTTGATTATCCCTTCCCCATATTTCTCCTCTTCCCCTATTAGAATATAAACTCCTTGAAGATAGAGATTATCTCCTTTAAAATCATGGTATCCAACAGATAGTAAATGCTTAATAAATGATTCTTTTATTTTTTAAAATTTATGACATGACTTTAGAGGATATATTAAATGTGTTTAACATCTTTTTCTTGGAAGTGATTTGGAAAAATATTGGTTAAAATCATGACACCAAAATATATTCTAATAAAATCACTGTTAACTAGTAAATATTCTGTTTAAGTCTACTAGAGCTAAGGTAGATAAAATAGATAAGACTGTGTTGACAGACAGATGATAAACCATTGTACCAGATCCAAACCTATTTGCTGCTAATCCTGGTTGTGGTTCCACCTCTAGTATAATAGACCACTCAATGATTATAGTTAAGCTATGCAGTTTCCTTAATAAAAACATGTCCAGTAACTCACAGGTAAAAGCATTCCATAAGATGCTAAAAGCAGTCTCCAAAATTATAAGTAGCCACAAGGAGATAAAATAAGACCACAAGGATGTTCCTTAGGGATTCAGGATCCCTACTCCAAAGCCCTAAGTATTGTCTCTATTTTCTTTGCCCCAAAGAACCCATAGCTGGGTCCCCCATCAATCTATCTGAGAGCATAGTTATCAAATTGTCCTCCAGTTCTGTTCCCTAGCACCTTTGCTTGTAACAGTGGTTAATGTTGTAGAAACACTGGGGTTAACTAAAGCTTCCCCCACTCCACTCCATTCACATTCTGGACTACAACAGGAAGGCAGTTATAACCAGAAGATTTTTTGCCACTAGATAATAATTTTTTTTTTTAGCCATAGCAACCCCCGAAATGGTTTGCCAGGATATAAAAGAATTAAAGTTTATCCTCTTCATGACTGCAGTAAATAATTTTACCAGTGAAGTAACAGATCCTTGAGATATTATAATAAAGGGGCAGCTAAGTGGCACAACAGATAGAAGAGACCTGGAATTGGGAGGACTTGGATTCACATCTAGCCTCAGAAATGTCCAAGCTGTGTGACCCTGGGCAAGTCACTTAATCCCAATTGCCTAGCCCTTGCCCATCTGTTATATAATCATTACTAAGCCAGAAAGTAAGGATTAAAGAGGAAAAAAAAGTTTTATAGTATTATTAAGGCTATATTTAGGGGGTGGCTGAATTTAGACTACCTTAGCAGGCATTTAAAGATATACATAAAAAATGTTTTTTTGTTTTTTTTTCCCTGCTCTTTGTTCTGAGGTTGTTTTTGTTTCCTGCAAATGCCATTTTATATTCCAAATGTTTAAGAATTTAACATTAAATATCATCAAAGTTCTGGGGTTAATTACAGCTCATAAAAGTATTGGCAATTAACATATAATCTTAGCCAACAGGATTTGAGTTATTTGCAGTTCCTTTAATTGTAAATCCTTGGCATATATTTTATCTTTAGAGAAAAATTAAACAGTGGGTACAAATGAATAATAGCATACATTTCTGCAGTGCTTTGAGTTACAACATATTTATGTTGCAATAACCCTACAAGGCAATGGTGTATGATTAGCCCCATTTGATAAATGAAGAAATTACTACTCAGAAAGATGAAATAGCTACATAGATATCAGAGCCAGGTCCCTAACTCAGGTCTTACTCCAGACCCAGTTCTCTTTCTATCAGACAATAGGTGAAGACCTGAGTAAGGTTAAAAACTTGAAAAGACAGATTAGTACCTGTGTGGTAAGGAGTCTGGCGATCCTGGTCTGAATCAGTCAGTTTGGACTTAGCATTTCTTTATTTTGAATTATTCTTTGATTTCTTGTTCCATTTTTAATTTAATTTTTGTTTGTTTAAAGTAAAGGGGTAGAGGGAGAGGGAAATCAATTTTATCTGATCTTCATTTTTCATTTTAGTAGAACTCATAAGAATATTAAGGCTTACTTGGGGTTTCAGCAAACAAACTAATATTAGTTAGCATTTATGATAGCACTTTAATCAATTAAGTAACATTTATTAAGCACCTACTATGTGCAGGGCATTATGCTAAAGACTGGAGATAGTTATTGTTCAGTGGCATCTGACTCTTCATGATTCCATGGACCATAGCATGCCAATACTGGCCATAGAGTTTTCTTGACAAAGATCCTGGAATGGTTTGCCATTTCCTTCTCCAGTTAATTAAGGCAAACACATGGTTAAGGGTCTTGCCCAGGGCCACAAAGCTAACAAGTGTCTGAAGCCATAGTTGAACTCACCTTTCTTTCTTTCTTTCTTTCTTTCTTTCTTTCTTTCTTTCTTTCTTTCTTTCTTTCTTTCTTTCTTTCTTTCTTTCTTTCTTTCTTTCTTTCTTTCTTTCTTTCTTTCTTTCTTTCTTTCTTTCTTTCTTTCTTTCTTTCTTTCTTTCTTTCTTTCTTTCTTTCTTTCTTTCTTTCTTTCTTTCTTTCTTTCTTTCTTTCTTTCTTTCTTCAAACTCAGCTCATTAACCACAGAGTGATCTAGCTGCTGATACAAAGAGGCAAAAGACAGTTCCCTGCCCTCAAAGAACTCATCCAATAGGGGAAAAAATAAACAGATAAATATAGAAAAAAAGCTATCTACAAGATAAATAGGAAATAATTAGCAGAGAGCAGGTACTAGAATTAAGAAGAATTTGGAAAAGGTTTTCTGTAGAAGATGATATTTTAGTTGTGACATAAAGGAAGCCCGGAAAGCCAGCAGGCAGAGATGAGGAGGGAGAGCTTTTCAGTGATAGACAAAGAAAATGCCTGCAATAAGAGGCATTTTTTGAGGAAAAATAAGGAGGCAGATACCACTGGATCAAAGAGTGTAGGTCCAAAGTAAGATATAAGACTAGAAAGTTAGAAGACTAGATTATAAAGAGCTTTGAATACCAAGCAGAGGATTTGCATTTGATCATTAAGGTAATAGTGAGTCACTAGTGTTTATTGAGTAGGGGGTAATGTGGTTGGACCTTTAGGAAATTCACTTTAGAGGCTAAATAAAAGATGGATTGAAGTGGGGAGGGACTAAGGTAGTCACACCCAACAGCAGGCTATTACAATAGTACAGGTTATGAGGGTCTGCACCAGATTGATGGCAATATTAAAAAAGAGAAGGGGGCATATCTGAGAGACACAGCAAACATGAAATTCCTAGGCTTTGACAACAAATTGAATATGGGAGGGGAAAGCTGGGGTGAAGGATAATGAGGAATTGAACATGACCCCTAGGTTGTAAGCCTGAAGGATTGGGGGATGATAATGTCTTCTACAGTAATAAAGAAAATAGAATGTGAGAAAAGTTTAGGGAAGGAATTCTGTTTTGGACATATTGAGTTTAAGATGTCTATTGGGCATCCAGTATGAGATGTGTGAAAGGCAGCTAGAGGTTCAAAGTTGGAGGTCGGCAGAGTGGTTGGGATAAGTTAGGCAAATCTAAAAATCATCAACATAGAGATGTTATTTAAATCCTTGGTAATTAATGAAATCATCAAGTGAAGTAATGTAGAAAGAAAAGAGAAGAAGGCCCCAGACCTCGAGTCCTTGGATCACCTATGATTAGAGGATCTGATCTGCATATACATTCAACAAAGGAAACTGAGGAGTGGTAAGATAGGAAGGAAAACCAGGAGAGAATAGTGCCCCAAAAACATGGAAAGGAGAAATATCAAGGAGGAAAGGATGATCAGAAGTATCAAAAACTGCAGGGAAGTAAAAGAAAATGAGGACTGAGAAAAGACAATTGGGTTTGGCAACTAAAATATCACTGGTAACTTTGGAGAGAACAGTTTTAGTGGAATGTTAAAGTTGAAAGCCAGATTATAAGAGATTAGGAAAAAAAAGAGGAAGGAAGTAGAGCATTCTCTTATGGACCTTTTCAAGGAATTTTTAGCCACAAAAGGCAAAAAAAAATGTAGTAAGATAGAAAATGGGAAGATCAAGGGAGGTTTTCTTCAGGATAGAGAAAATCTAAGGCAGTGAGCCAATAGGAAAAGATTGAAAATAAGTGGTAGATGGGGACTAATGGTGGGAGTAACCCACTGGAGAAGATGGGAAAGAATGGAATTGCTTGTACAAGAAGAGGAATTAGTCTTGATAAAGAGTAACCTCACTTCACCATGTAAGACAGGGATGAAGGAGGAGAGAATGGTAGAGGACACCTAAGTGATAAAAGATGAGGAAGAAGAAACGTATGGCAAATGGCCTCATTTTTTTCCTGTAAAATATTAAGCAAACTTCTCCACTTAGAAGGTCAGGGGAAAGGGAAGTCATGAGAGGTTTAAGGAAGGATGAAAAGATTTGGAAGAGGCTCTGGGGAGTAGGATAGTGAAATGATAAGTCAGGTAGAGAAGCTTATCAGTAATGAGGTCTCAGTTGAAGTTGTGTAACAAATATATATTGGGCTCCAGAATGGTTGTATGCTTTTCTCCATCTTCATTCAGTAGTAGAAGAGCATAGTTTGCAAATGGTGGAAGTGATCCAAGGCTGAAGCTTGGCAGGGTGTAATTAGTGAAATGATGAAGGGAATCAAGAGAAGAGAACAGTGTAAAATTGACTTGGTTCACTAATGGGTCAAAATGGGGAAAAGAGGAGAGACTACAAACTTTAAGGTTTGCACAGCATTTTATATGTATTAACTAATTTGATCTTCCTGGGCAACCAGGAACTAAGGCACAGAGAAGTTACTGTCTGTACTCTCTGCTTACTTATCACAGCTCTTAATATCACCTAGAAATTCTTGGAAATACTAGTGGGTATATTGCCAACCTACATTTTTATCCACCATGGCTTTTGAAAGTAGAACACCCACTATGACAATTGAGAATTATGTACTTAATGAAAGAATACTTACTCCCTGTAGGAGAGGAAATGTGCTGATTCAGGTTTTGTCTGTCCGTTCTTCAAAACTTCCTTATTTAGTAAGAAAATTGCAAAAATTTCAGAAATTTTCAATTCTGACTTTTTAAAAAATAAAAATAATGAAGAATGAATACTAGGCTCAAACATAGTTTGAGATTTATAGATTAACTTATAGAATGGTAGAATTGTACTTCTATTTCTTCATGTCCAAAAAATGCTTGCTTGTATATACTATATTCCATTTTTCTGACTTTTGATGAGTATTTTACCTAGTTTTACCCACACGTGAATATGACTTTACCCAATTCTGACCACACTTTGTATATGTAGAGTTCATTTACTGTTTAATTCTATTTCTCTGTTTCTGATGACAATTTTCTAAGTTCAGTTCAGGATTTGACTCTGTCTTCCAATATGCCAGTTACTCTCTGAGACCATATCAGTTCCATCTGTACATGTAATGTATCTTTCTCTGTGGTATTGCTGAAAATTCCTCTGGAGAGAAACTGAACCCTTTACAGAATCACTTGGTACTTATTCCCAGGTGGATATTGGTCCACTAATATCCACTTTCAGTGTAAAAGTCTCCACTCTGTGAACAATCACTTGAAAATCATATGGTCAAGAACATAAATAAAGCAAGAATTTATGCAGTTACTTGACCAATCTGTGCATAGAACAAAATGAAAACTATGTTACTGTCAAAACATCAAATCTACCACTTTCTTCTGACTGCTACTTGGCCCGTTTGCCCCCAGATGAATCCTTAATTGAGCATATCTAGCATGGGAGAAAGCATATGCTAACTTCAGAGTTAAGGGATGGGAAATGTAATTTTTGTTCTAGCACAAATAATAAATCAAGTTTTGATTTCTAGAATATGCTGATCCTTGAAGTATAAAGATTCGTAATGAATTAGAGCTAGCTTTAGCACACTCCCACCTAGAAAGGGCCCAAGAGGCCATCCAGTCTAACCCCTTTAATTTACGGATGAAGAACTCATGCTCAGAAAAGTTAAATGGTTTGTCTATATACACACAAAAAGTACCAGAGACAGGATATGAACTCAGATCCTCTGAGGCAAAAGACTGTTCTTTCTTCTCCTCCACACATCAATCAGCCTCAAACCTCAGTCAGATCATTTAACTTAACAAATCATCTAACAAATCACTTAAAATTACTTAACTCTGGTCCTCAGTTTCCTTTTCTTATCTGTAAAATGAGTGGGTTGAAGTAAATTTCATATAACAATTAATATGGTGCTGGGGAAAGATGACTGGCTTAAGAGACAAGGAGCCTGAATTCAGATCTCAACTCTGCTACTTACTCCCTGTGCCACCTGGAGCAAGTCATTGAAGTTCTTTGGGATGTGGTTTCCTCATCAGGAAAACTAATAGTTTTCAACAGATGACCCATGACATTGCTATAATTCTAGTTCTGTATTCTATTTGACCTTCCTACCTCCATGATTCCAAATCATGGGGAAGTTTGATGTAATGCTTGCCTAGACATTCTTGGAAAGCCAGGTGGCACAGTGGATAGAGGTCTAGACTTCTAGAAGTCAGGTAAGACCTGAGTTCAAATCTGGAATGAATAGCTGTGTGACTCTGGGCAAGTTATTTAACCCTGTTTGCTTCAGTTTCCTCATGTATAAAATGAGCTGAAGAAGAAATGGCAAAACCATTCCAGGATCTTTGCCCAGAAAATCCCAAATAGGGCCACCAAGAGTCAGATACAACTGAACAATAACAACAAACAACTAACAACTTTCTTGCTTTCCCTTAAATCTACAGAGTCAGCACATTGGAGAACCATAGAAACATGATACTTCTCAATAGCCAAACAACTGTAAACACGAAGAATAAACATAGTACTTGATCCTTGAATGAAAGAAATTTGACAAGTTCCAGTTGGTCATTATTATTATTACATTAACATGGGGCATTAGACAATTTCCTTGAGCAACAACATTTCAGACTTATCTAGATACAGTAGTTGCATTACATAGGAAAAGTTACACTCTCTTTCCTTATGTCTCCTAGGGTTTGTTTTGGCAAGTATAAAAGGAAGGGACAAAATGCTAAGTTAAAATCGATTGACCACAGAAGTACAAACAAGTGAAAATTAGTAAACAGCACTCCATGAATGTATTTTTTAGATTGGAAAGGTACTAAAATTCCCATATGAACAAAGCTAATTGTATAAACTATAATAAATCCTTGGAGATAACACTGAAATTCATTTATTATTTTGTCATTGGAAACTCTGATTTTAACTGACATTGAGGGCACCAGTTGGCATTGTAGCCATGAGAATTCTAAAAGAAATCCAGATATTATTCAGAGAAACTGGTGATAGGGTTATATATTCAGAAAAGAGAACTGTGATTTAGTTTCTGGGTGTCTGAGAGGCAGATTGGTGTAGTGGATGGGATGCTTGACTTGGAGAATCTGAACTCAAATCCCATTTCCAATACTTGTTAGTTATATGATCTGGAGCAAATTATGGAGCACACTGAACCTTAATTTCTTCTTCTGTGAAATGTGGAATAATAACAGCACTTATCTAAGAGGATTTCAAGGATCAAATGTATGCAAAAAAAGTTTTGCAAACCTTAAAGAACCATATTATTATTGTGTTCTTGTCATATCTCTGCCTCTTCTCCTATTATCATCACTTGAAAGGTCTGTTCACTGGCTACCAAAAAAAATTAACCAGTGCCCTGAACTTTTGGTTATCTTAGTTACTGATTGTGAGGCATAAAAAGCATAATTTATCAAGTTTCCTACAACTACACAAGGAAGGAGGTCATAAGGAAGAAAGGTGGGGGAGGACAAAGGCAATGAGTCAGGACATGTATTACTCTAGTTCCTTTGTTAGAATTTTCTATCATGGTCTGAAGACCATGCAGTGTTATCATATTAACTCCTTAGATAATAAAATGCAAAGTGAAAGACAGTGGAAAACACCCCTGGTGCATGATCATACAAGTCATAAAAGGAGTGTTTACTCTGCAGTCAGATGATGAAATCTGGAGCATCCTGCTTTTGACATTGCTAGATAGACTAATTATCTTCCTAAATAATAGCATTTCATTAATTAGAACTTGTTATAAAGCTTGGGCTATAATAAGCAAATTGAGCCACTACATTTTGGAGGATTTATAGTTTCTTGGGGTGTATGGGGTGTTCAGGGAGGGGTAGTACCTCTGGTATAGAGGGCTTGTTGTGCCCTTCTAGGGCAGCTCTCCAGCCTCTGACCCCCTCTCACTTGTGGCTCCCAGTAGCTGCTAGCATGTGGCAGTGGCCACACCCCAGGCAATGGCTTTGACAGGCCGGCTAAACCTTGTGAGGGTAGCCATCGGGTCGTCCTTGACCCCTGGTGAACCAGGACTTTGCTCACCCAGCATGAGAAGATTGCCTCGGCCGAAGAGACGGAATAAACCAATAAGAAGGTTCAATGGCTGAGATGGCGACGCAGCAAAGCACTGTGGAGTGCTTAGGGCGTGTTGGAGCACAAAAGACAACATGGCCATCCAGTGTAGCTGAGGAAGTGTCCAGGTGTAAGGACTTTTCATGCCACTGGACCCAAGCTTCCAACGCCAAGAGAGTGGGACTGTCTCTGTGCATCAACTTTTCCACTTAAATCTTCATGCACAAGTGTCTTTGTGCACACTCATCTATCATAGATGAAACCGCACAAAGACAATTGTCATTCTCGGTTACCGAGAGACTACTACTACTACTACTACTGAGCTCCCTTTTTAGTAATTTTCCCAGTCTTCTGAAAACCATGTAAGCAGATTCTGGCTGAACTTAGAAGTTTTGTAAGGAATGACCTGAACTCAAGAGATACCTGCATAGTAGAAGCCAAGTATGTTTGTACACAAGGAGTTAGTTAACAAGTATCCATCAAGAATCAGACGATATACATAGTTAGGAAGTAAAACAGAATAAGAATATAGGGTATCTACCCACAAGGACCTAAAAATCAAGTTAGAATAAGAGTAAACAAGTAGGGAAGTATGGGATTAACAGAAAAAAAGACTGTAGGTACAAATTAATTGTTCTAATTATAAGATGCTGAAGAAAAATGGTCCTAGTCTTGATGAGGTAGATACTCCATCGACCTCATTTTTTCCTACTTAAGCATGTTGTAATAACACATTGTGTTTCATTAAAGAATATCCTGGACCCTTAGGAAGGGAAAGAGAAGGGAAGAATGTTGCACATTCACTAACAAGCGCCTCTTCTTAAATAGGCAGGGTAAGGCACCTCATCTACAATTCTTGGTCTGAGAATAAAAAAAGAAAAGACAAGATCTGCTTTTCTCTGGAATATTTTAAAATCTATGTGGCATCTGGCTCTGATCCCAGTCCTTTAGTAAATGACTTGAAGGCCCCTTAGGTTGCCAGTTTTTCTCAATAACCTTTCATAATCTCTAGAACCAAGTCCCCCTCCCTACCACCCCCAGGTCCTGCATGCATGTATAAGCTAAAAATATCAAATGAAAAGATTGGCTCCCCTCATAAAGTTTTAGCTAGAAACAAAGGACTTCTGATATTTAATTAAGATCCTTTTGGTTCATTGTTTCCTTCTGCTTATTTCTGAGATGGAAGTAATATCTTTTGCCACCTTCTGTTATCATGAATCAAACGATTCCTCCAAATTGAAATCCATCATAGTGAAATGGAAAGAGTGTTAGCTTTTTGAGAATTTTTTAAGAGGACCTGGGCTCATATTCAGTTTCTGTATGACTATCTTGGAGTCAGGAAGACCCAAGTTCAAATCCATCCTCAGACCCTTACTGGTTGTCTGACCCTGGGCAAGCCATTTAACCTCTTTTTGTCTCTTCTTCATCTGTAAAATGCAGATGATAATAGCATCTACTTCCAAGGGATGTTGTGAGGATCAAATGAGATCATATTTATGAAATACTTAGTGTTTTATAACACTATTTAGAACTAATTTTAACACTATAACACTGGCACATAGTAGGTATTGTATAAATGGTAGCTCTGAAGACTATGATGTCACTTAACTAACCCCTTGGGTCTCAATTTCCTAATTTAACAAATAAAGATATTGAGATAGATAATCTCTAAAGTCCCTTCCACTCCAATATCTTTGCAAAGAAAATCCCAAATAGATTCATAGAGCATCAGACAAGACTGAAACAACTGAACAACAACAATAACAATAATAAAAATATCCCCTCTAATCCAAACCAATAATCCTATCTATAACCTATTTTAGAGAAAAATCACCCTTCTCATTTACAGGCTATCTTATGATCTGCCATAATGCAGTCATGGTATATGAACTGATGACACATACTTTTTAGAATCCTTAGTGGTGGCACAGCTTACTTCTGAGGTTGGGTTTGAGTTTTGAAAAATAGCTAAAAGTCATTCAGAGCAAAGTCTGATGAAGAAAATATGTGATTGATTTTAGTAATAATAATTTGAGTAAAAATTGAGATGTGACTATAAAGTAATAAAATTACTTTTCTAAAAGAATTCGATGTTTCTCACCAGCTTCATCACCAGATGTTTCTCAATTCTATATCTTATTTCTCTTTTGTGGCTGAGTTTCTTGAGAAATCCATTTTTATATGGTGCTTACAGTTCCTAGTCTCTCCTGAGACTTCCTAGGGAGCTCTGCATTAATCCAAATCCAGGCCATTGGCCTGTAGCATCTGTCTTCACATTAAGGCTTTCTCTAGAGCACTAGAAGGTTATTACAGGTCAGGCTTACCTGAATTTCCAGATTCTGCTTCTTCTCTGAACTGCCTTATGCCATATCTTTAGTTACTACTGCCTGCAGTCTAGAACAACCCCTTCATTTTGCAACTGAGGAAACGCAAGGTCTGGCAAGTAGAAGTGCCATGCCCAAGGTCATAAAATTAGTAAATAGCAGGGTCAATGCTTTGTACACAAGATTTTGACTGTATATAGCACCTTTTTTGCCTCTTAAATCATATTTCATATTACAAAATTATAAAGTCACAAGAAATACACATTTAGGGCTTGCTTTAACACCCACTAGATTCCAGAAAGAATCTCAATATTAGCTACTAGCTCAGAAACTTTCAAAAGGCTTTAATTTATACAATGTAAATAAATCACTCATTTCTTTATAGCTTTTTTTATATTTGGATCCATCTATACCACTAACACCGTGAACTAGATAGTTTTCTAGAAGTCTCATTAATCAGAAATCTCACTTTAGAGGATGTAAAAAGCTTGGTAGGTTTCTTTAAATCAATTTTTTTTATTCCATAGCAGCACCTCCTATATTTCCCCCTATAAGAATTACCTTCAAAGATGTAATACCTTAGGATAAGAGGCAATACTATGATTTAGTAGCAGCATTTGTTGTTGTTCAGTTATTTTTAGTCACATCCAACTTTTCATGACCCTATTTGGGGCTTTCTTGGCTGTGATACTGGAATAGTTTTGCTATTTCCTTCTTCAGCTCATTTTCCAGATGAGAAAAATAAGGCAAACAGGGTTAAGTGACTTGCCAAGGGTCACACAGTTAGTGTCTGAGGCCATATTTGAACTCAGGGAAGTAAGTCTTCCTGCACTCCAGGCACAATGGAGCCACTTAGCTGCCCAAGTAGCAACTTAGCCTAGTGGAATTGGAATCAGATAACACAGTTTCAAGATCTAGCTTCAAGACTATAATCATGTACCAATTATTTGACTATTCTGTGCCTTAGTTAACTCATTTGAAAGATGAAAATGATACTTGTACTACCTACTTCATAGCAACAATGAGAAGAAAAGTATGATATAAATGTGAAATATTATTAATGCAGGAGAGATGTCATCATTTGTGGCATTTTAAGATTGAGAATGTCATAACTGTCATACTAGACAAATTAAGATTGAAGAGTTGGGTATCTGATTCCCTATAGTACAAGAAATCCATTTATTAGTTTGTTTATGTTGTAATCATAAAAAACATTTTTCCCTTTGTTACAAAGTCTACAGCTGAAGTATTCTAGTGGAATGGGGTATAAATATGTTTTAAAAGATTGGAAGGAATACATATAAAGCAAGAAGACTTTCTATTTTAATATATCATATTTGATTCTTTTGGGGATCTGTAATTTCATGAAATGTGTGAAATATACACAAATAAATGTATATGCCTATATTGTTGCAAGGGATTAGCTTTGCAAAAAGCAAGAAGCGAAGAGATCCCACAGGGCAATGACAGGACCAACATTCCAAAGCTCTCAGGAGGTGAGGAATGGAACACAGAGGAGTTACTGGGAGTTGGTGGACTCTGGAGGAATGAGAGCCTGCTTTTCCTCTAGCTATCAGGATAAACCAGGAGGATAGCTGTCTGGTTTTTCTGGGGTGGACCCAGTGAGCCATTGGTTGCCTCTTTCTTTGACTGTCCTGATGTTCTGCCTGTTTCTACTGTTGCTGGTACAGAGAAGTGGATTTCTGCTATTGCTAGTGATATCTTACTGGGATTGCTGTTTGGATCAAAGAAAGGACTCCTGTGTTGTGAGATTTCTTTGGGCTCTTTGTCCTTGCCTCTACCAATCCTTCCTTAACTTTAATTAATTAGTTAGTTTAGTATAATTATAGAGAGTTTAGTATTTTACTATTTGGTGTGGGTTAGAAGTAAGTTAGTCCCTGATTCCCTTCCCTTTCTTCCTCCCTTTAGTTAAATGAACCATTTATTTTATATGTATAGTTTGAACCTTTCTTTTAACCCATCCTATAATAATATGTACATATATATAGTACTTTGTGAATCTTAAAGCATCATATACAAGTATATGTTAATATGGTGTATTGTTGTTTTTTACTAACAAACATGATTCACCAAATCCCAGAGAATAACATATTTAAAGGATTTACTATATTATTAACTGGGGCAACTAGATATCACAGTGGATAGAGTACTGAGACTGGAGTCAGGAAGACTTATCTTCCTAAATTCATATCTGGCCTCAGACATTTACAGATTATGTGGCTCACTAAAACCTGCTTGCCTCAGTTTCTTCATCTGTCAAATAAACTGGAGAAATAAATAGCAAACTTTTTTAGGACCTTTGCCAAGAAAACCCCAAACTGGATTACAAAGAACTGGAAACAATTGAAATGACTGAACAATCAAAAGTATTACCACTGTCAGTACTCTCTCCAACAGGGCAGATTGCAACTCCTGCCTTCTCATCCTGTGTGCTTTTTTGATGCCATGCGGTACATCTTTCAAGACAAATTCACTCAATCAGCTGGAGCTTATTTTTTTTTTTGGTTAGATCTCTTGAAGTTATGGGAGTACCAGTGAAACATATGAGTCATTTATCTTCTAGCCCTTGCTCCTTACTATACGACTAGCTCTTCTTGTGATCTTCATGGCTATGGTGACCTCTTTTCCACCACTTCTGATGTGCAGTTCCCCTTTGATAGTCTGCTACAATCTATTCATTCCCACTAGATATATCCCCATTGCTTTTTGGGTGACTTGCAATTTCCTTTCTTTGGAAAAGGTGATATTCCATGATTTACAGTTTTATAACATAACTGTAAAAATTTTAGTGTTAATAAAATGATCTTCTGTTTCAGAGAGACTCTTGGGTGTATGAAAAGCACTACAAAAATTCCTGAAATGTAACCTACTCTCTTCTCTTTCTTCTATTCAATTCTGGAACTAGTTCATGAACTATCCATCTAATTGCCTATTAGGGTGTAGACAACAAGTTTACTTCATTTCCTGACTTTCTTATGTGGAAAGTGAGGCCAAACTCTCCCCAATGATTACTCATTTAGGAATCTCTGCAGTGGTCTGTAACTTGATATAATCAGTACAATGCCATTCACCAAAAGAAGTATCTTGAGGAATTTGCTTCTCATAGAGAATCCCTTCCATTTGTACTTATCCTTTGTAGATAGTTTCCATGACACTAGGAAGCATCTACCTTCCTTTTTAATACCTCACTTAGTATTTACTAGCAGAGAAACATTGAATAAAGATACCTCTATGATGGTATATTTCAAAGAAAGGTATGAAGTGTTTTTTTTAAGTTTATTTATTTCATTAATTAATTTAGAATATTTTCCCATGATTACTATGGTTCATGTTCTTTCCCTCCCCTCCTCTCACCCCCTCTCCTGTAACCAATGAGAAACTCCACTGGGTTTTACACATGTAATTGATCAAGTTCTATTTCCATATTATTAATATTTGCACTAGGGTGATTGTTTAGAATCTACATTCCAGTCATATCCCCATTAAACCATGTGAACAAGCAATTGTTTTTCTTCTGTGTTTCTACTCCCACAGTTTTTTCTCTGGATGTGGATAGCATTCTTTCTCATAAATTCCTCAGAATTGTCCTGGATCATTGCATTGCTGCTAGTAGAGAAGTCCATTACATTTGATCGTGCCACAGTGTGCCCATCTCTCTGTGTAACGTTCTCTTGGTTCTGCTCCTTTCACTCTGCATCAGTTCCAAGAGGTTGTTTGACTTCACATAGAATTCCTCCAGTTCATTATTTCTTTTAACACAATAGTATTCCATCACCAACAGATCCCACAATTTGTTCAGCCATTCCCCAATCAAAGGTCATCTCCTCATTTTCCAATTTTTTTCCTACCACAAAGAGTGCAGCTATAAATATTTTTCTGCAAGTCTTTTTCTAATTCAATTAAAATGTTACTTGGTAGTTTGATAGACATGGTGCTGAGTAAGTAAATTAATTTGGGTAGGATTGTCATTTTTATTATGTTAGCTCATCCTCCCATGAGCAATTAATGTTTTTCCAGTTGTTTAGATATAGTTTTAATTGTGTGGAAAGTGTTTTGTAGTTGTGTTTATATTATTCCTGTGTTTGTCTTGGCAAATAGATTCCTAAATATTTTATATTGCCTAGGGTGATTTTAAATGGAATTTCTCTTTCTAACTCATGCTGCTGAAATGTATTCGAAATATATAGAAATGCTGATGATTTCTGTGAGTTTATTTTGTATCCTGTAACTTTGCTAAAGTTATTTATTATTTCCATTAGCTTTTTAGTTGATTCTCTAGGACTCTTTATATCATATTATCTGCAAAGAATCATAGTTTAGTCACCTCATTGCCTATTTTAATACCTTCAATTTCTTTTTTCTTTTCTGAATTCTACTGCTATTGTTTCTAGTACAATGCTAAATAATAGAGGTGATAATGGGCATCCATGTTTCACTCCTGATCTTACTGAGAAGGCTTCTAATTTATCCCCATTGCAGATGATATTTGCTGATGGTTTTAAATATATACTGTTTATTATTTTTAGGAAAGGCCCATCTATTCCTATACTTTCTAGTGTTTACAATAGGAATGAGTGTTTATTTTGTCATCTATTGAGATAATGATGTGATTTCTGTTGTGAGTTGATATTGTCAATTATGTTGCTGGTTTTCCTAATATTAAATCATCCTTGCATTTCTGGTATAAATCCCACCTGATCATAATGAATAATCCTCATGATCACTTGCTGGAGTCTTTTTGCTAGTATTCTATTTAAGATGTTTGCATCTATATTCATTAAGGAGATTGGTCTGTAGTTTTCCTTCTCAGTTTTTGGTCTTCCTGGCTTTGGAATCAGTACTATATTTGTGTCATAAAAGGAATTTGGTAGAACCACTTCTTTGCTTATTTTGTCAAATATGTTGTATAATATTGGGATTAGTTGTTCTTTAAATGTTTGATAGAATTCACTTGTGAATCCATCTGACCCTGCGGATAATTCTTAGGGAGTTCTTTGATGGCTTGTTTGATTTCTATTTCAGATATAAGATTATTTAAGTATTCTATTTCCTTTTCTGTTAATCTAGGCAATTTATATTTTTGTAAATATTCATTCATTTCACCTGGATTGCCATATTTGTTGCCATATAGTTGGGCAAAATAGTTTTTAATAATTACCTTAATTTCATCTTCATTAGAGGTAAAATCACCCTTTTCATCTTTGATACTGTTATCTTGTTTTTTTCTTACCTTTTAAATTAGATTAAGCAGTACTTTATCTACTTATTTGTTTTTCTCAGAGTACCAGCTCCTAGTCTTATTTATTAATTCAATAGTTCTTTCACTTTCAGTATTGTTAATTTCTCCTTTAATTTTAGGATCTCTAATTTAGTTTTCATCTGGGGATTTTTAATTTGTTTACTTTTGTGGATTTCAAAACTACTTCATCCTATTCAGACCATTCTTTAGAAGATTGGATTTAGCTATTTCCTGATCAATAACATCAGAGTAGACCTTGTGGCTGGAAGATGAGCTAGATTTAATTTTCTGAGAAGGCCTCATGGCTGAGGCCTATGAACTTCCCTTGGCTTAGGCTAGGCCAGAGAAATCTTATACCCTTTTCTCTCTCTTCTTCTTCTTAATTTCTTCCTATTATTGTAATTAAACCACCATAAAAATCCCAAACTGACTTGAGTATTTTATTGAGATTGAATTTAAATCCCTGGCAACCACTAAAATAATATATTCAGTCAACAATCCTAATTTTACCCTTAACAGTATGTACCAAATGGCATAGCATCCAAATTTCTAAAGGAGAAACTAGTGGAGCTCAAAGATGAAATAGATAGTAAAACTATACTAGTGGAGGCCCGAGGAAGACTAGTCTCTCTGATGGGTCTTGTAAACATACCAGCTATGAAATTATAACAGTTAGAGATAAGGGAAAAATAGGACAGAGAGAGAGAGAGAGAGAGAGAGAGAGAGAGAGAGAGAGAGAGAGAGAGAGAGAGAGAGAGAGAAACAACAAAACCAATACCTATACCATTTGGTGCATACATGTTGAGTACTGATATTTCCTTATTGTCTATACTGCCTTTTATCAGGATGTAATTACCTTCCCTATCTCTTTTAACTAGATCAGTTTTTACTTTGGCTTTGTCAGATATCATGATTGTAACTCCTGCCTTCTTTTTCTCAGTTGATGCCCAATAAATTTTGCTCCAACCTTTACCTTTACCCTGTGTGCGTCTACCTTCCTCATGTGTGTTTATTGTAGACTGGTAGATATGGTAGGATTTTGGTTTCTAATCCACTCTGTTATTTGCTTCTGTTTTATGAGTGAGTTCATCCCATTCACATTCAGAGTTATGATTGCCACCTATTTATTCCCACACATTTGATTTCCTCTCCTTGTTCTGCCCTTTATAAGAAGGGAGATTCTAATAAAATATAGTTTTACAAGTCAGATACTTGGATTAAAAAACTGAATTATAAAAGTATAGGATGAGAGTAATATGGCTGGAAAGCAATTCATATGACAAAAAACTAGGGATTCTAATCTGTCAACTTTGTTGAAATTTTATGCTAGCCAAAATAGCTATTGAAATCTTAGACTGTATTAATTTATTTCTTTTTTCTCTTATTATAAAGATATTTTATTTTTACCAGTTACATGTGATAACAAATTTCCCTATAGGTTTTCCAAAGTTATACGATATAAATTGTCTCCTTTCTTCCTTTCCCTCTCCCCTCCCAGAGCTGTCAGTCAAATCTACCTGGGTTATACATTCATTATTATGCAAAACATTTCCATATTATTCATTTTGTAAGAGAATAATCATATAAAGCCAAGACCCCAAAATAAAAACCCAAATAAACTAGAGTGAAAATCACATGCTTTAAAAAAATTACTGATTTATTAATTACCATTTACATGTTACAACAAACTTCCACACAAGTTTTCCTAAATTATGTGATCAAACCTATCTCTATCCCTCTCTTTCCTTCTCCCTCCTAGTTCTGGCATGCTATTTGATATAGTTATACATGTATTATCATGTACAACATATTTCCATATCATTTATTTTCATAAATGTGTAATCTCATAAAACCCAAACCCCAAAACATATACCCAAATAAATTTAAGTGAAAAATCACATGCTTCAATCCTCATTCCAACTCCAGTAGTTCTTTCTCTGGAGATGGATAGCATTCTTTGTCATAAGTTCCTCAGAATTGTCCTGGATCATTGCATTGCTAAGAGTAGCTAAGTCAATCAAAGTTGATCACTCCACAATATTTCTGTTACTTTGTACAGTGTTTTCCTGGTTCTACATCTTTCTTTCTGCATCAGTTCATGTAGGTTTTTCCAGCTCTTTCTGAAATCTTCCTGTTCATTATTCCTTGTAGTACAATAATATTCCATCACCACTGTATACCACAATTTGTTTACCCATTCCACAACTGTAAATATCCCTTTAATTTCCAATTCTTTGCCATCACAAAAAAGAGTGGCTATAAATATTTTTGTATAAGTAAGTCCTTTCTCCCTTTTTAAAAAATTTCTGAAATATAGACCTAGTAGTCATATTACTGGATCAAAGCATATGCATTGGGATACAATCCTTTGGGCATATACACTGGATTAATAGGATATAGAATCAAGAATAAGAGAGATGATAGTCTCATTCTACTCTGCTCTTGTCCAACCACATCTAGGGTACAATTTTCAGTTCTAGTGGCACAAAGTAGGAATTTGACAGATTGGATGTATCCAAAGGGGCTCAATGGAAAAGGAAAGAGAACTCAAAATTATACCAAATGAGGACATGTAGATGAAATATTCTCTCTCTCTGAAATAGTCTATATGTATATTATACAGGTGTTGATGTTTTTCAGTAATTTGGTTGTGCCCAACTCTTTGTGACCACATTTGGATTTTTTTTTTGGCAAAGATACCATAATAATTTAACATTTCCTTCTCCAATTTATTTTACAGATGAGGAAACTAAGGCAAAGAGTATTCAGTGATTTCCCCAGGCATGTAACAAGTGTCTGAGGCCAGATTTGAACTAAAACACTCCTGACTCCAAATCTGACATTCTATCTATGACACCAACTAGCTGCTCCTTGATATATACATACATATAATTTTATGTATGGTTATATAAAATATGTATTCATATATGTGTATATTGATATGTATATCTCTATTATCTATTTGGTTATTTATCCTGGGTTTAGATTTATGGCAAATATCATCTGTTTTCAGATGTTTGAGAGTTATCATGAAGAATGCTTGTTCTGCTTGCCCTTTACAGGCAAAACTAGGCCTAGAAGATAGAAGTTACAGGAAGCTAAATATGGAGCTTAACATAAAGAAAAGTTTCCTAACAATTAGAGTAATAGTAATAGTAATTTGAATAGTAATTTGAAAAATTTGTATCAATGCTAGTTTATTAATATTATTATTGTTAGAGAGTTGTAAGTTTTCTATCACTGGAACTTTTTGTAAAATGAATACGTTCAACTAGAAAGATATTCTCTCAGGTCTCATAGAGTTTTGACTCTACTATCCTAAGATATTGAAATACAGACTGGAGAACTACTTGCTGGGGATATTTTAGGCAAGATTTGTAATTTGGAAAGGGATAAAATTAGATGACCTTATTTCTAAGATGTTATGATTCTATGTTGAAGACAATTCTTCCTCTACCCATTCACCTTCTCTTTTTCTTAAATCTACCTAAATATTATCACCACAGAGAAAGGAAAGGACTGTGTCCAAGTTCATGCAGATGGAAAATAGAAAGAGCTGTTGTTTTCCAGTGCTTAAGTATTACTTTATTCAGTGACTAAGTTTTGTATGGCAATTATTTTGATCATGCTGAGCTCTGGTCTGCAGCCCTCAAAGGGAGCTGGAGCATGCATTGGATCAAACTTGTAGCCAAGTAAAAGTCAGTGATTTGAATCCTGCTGGAATAGTTATAGTCATTTTTAAAGGGTCCTAGAAACTTTTCCTACTGATAGACTCAAAGACTGGGTAGGTGAACTACTTTCCCTTTCATTTCTATCTTAAAGAGGAAAATTGAAAGAAGTGATAGAAATCCCCAGTAAATGAATGCTTCTGCTCAAAAGGGAAAAAAAAAAGAGCTTGTAAACATTCTAATTTTCTCTTTAGGTTATATCTACACAATAGTAGCAAATGTCTCAGAAGACAAATGAATCTTGAACAGACAAGATAGTTCTTTAATTTCAAAACAGATTTTGCCTTATAAATGTTTTCATCAAAATCTTTGTACTCAAAGTGATGCAAATTACTAAGAGGAAAGTGATTATACTCAGATTTCTCACCTTTCCTAATCGTTTGCAATTTCTACATACTAAAAAGAGGTGGGGAGGGGTCAGGGGAAGTTGAGAGGAACTTTAGAGCAGATCTTGTCCATTTTCTAGTTTATGACTCCCCTATACCACATCTCTAAGAAGAAGTCATTTATTTATGCAAATTGAAATACTTTTATCATATCTCAACATGTGTTTACATTGCAATATTCTAAATTCTCTACAGCATTGAGTAACTCTATCATGACTAATCTGGTCTATGTTATTTAATTTAATTATTTATATAATTTATTTATAATATAATTTTTTTACTGTAAACTAGATCACATACACATATATCTTGACTATGAAACATATGACTTCATGAAGGACAAAACTAATATTCCTGGAAAACTCTCACTATATTAAAGTTCTTTGCAGTAGGAAAGTTTTTGGAAAGAATTTTGCTCATAGGTTGGAAAAGGCTGTATAAGACTCACTTCAAATCCTTTTATTATCTTACATAAGAGGAAGCTTGTATAATGGCTAGAGACACAGATTCCTAGTTAAGAAGCCCTGGGCTCAAGTCCCACCATTGACACTCTAACTGTGTGATCCTGAACAAATTGTTAATCCTCCCAGTGCTTGTCAGAAAGCTTTCTAAGACAATAAGTTGCAAACAACTGGAGATCTGCATCAGCATAAGGAATTTCCTCACCTGAGAGAAATTCAAAGTAATGAAATCACAAGTCTAAACAATCACAAATTATAAACAAGCAAGACTGGAAGCCTTACTCAGAAACAGAAACTAAACTAAGTTAATAAAAAAAAGGAATTCAAATTATGTACTGAACATAAAACAACAAAATATTAATTTTACCAGATGTTCTATAAGGGAAAGAATCCAAGTGGAAATTATATCTACTTAATTAACTTAAGAATGAAGTTCTTGATTTTAGTAACCTCAATACAATGTTTTATATAAGAGTTCAAGAGCCTTAGAGAAAGAGAATGAGAGGGTGAGAGAGGCTGTAATTAAAGAAAGGATTCCCAGAACCCTGGATTGCACCAGGACCAAGGCCAGAATAAGCAAGGCTACTGACTCTTTTTGCCAAGGTCATATTTTTAAGGTTACTTTATCATAGCCCTTGGTTGAGAAACATAATTTGAGGAAAAGAGTGATCCCACTGTTCAGTGATCTCCATGTGCTTCCCATTAGGGTCACAAGAAGAAATGTTGTGGTGATTTCTGCAGATGGAATAGAAGAGGATATTCCAGATCTGTTTCCAACTTGGCATAAACGTCCTGTGCCAGCCTCGTTGCCAGCAAAGACATGAAATGTTTCAAAGCAAGAAAAGAAATACATTCACTTTTATATACTAACAGGAGACTCATAGGAAGTTAACGAGTCCATCACTCAGCTTCCTATCAGAAGAGGACTTAACCCATCTCAGAAGAACAACTTCTTAGCCACTTCCTCAAAATTTCCAAAGAGGAAGAACTACTGACCCTTTATTAGTCACCAAAACCTCATCCAGTGTGGACTTTACTGCTCACCTGAAATACCATGGATTTACTTACTCTGCCAGTAAAAGCACTACTTGAATCTTTTAATAAAGCCAGGAGTTGGCAATTGGCTAAAGGTTGCAAGCCAGTTTTGTTTGTTTTTTTGCTCTTTGCCATTAAGAAGGCACACTTTTCACAGATAATGATCTCCTCCTTAAGAAATTACTGTGCTATGAAGCAAACTTGCACTGTCAGCCAATGGAGGTACAGTTGAGGAAAACCAGGATAACTCTTGCCTCATCTCAAGCTAATAAAGTAAATGGAGCAATGGAGAAATGCATGGTGGCATACATAGGCTGCAGAATAGTCTCAAGTAGAGTATTATAGCTCCAATGATGATGAATGTGCAAGAAGTAGCATTAAATATCTTCAGGAAAATTATGATTAGAAAAGTTAGTTGACTGATCATGCACCTAAAGAAAGGGATAAAATAGAGAACCCATGTGTAGCAATGATACAAAATATTAGAGGAAAGTTTCTAGTGCTCACCTCTGTCCAAGGTTTCCAACCCTTCCCCTGCCCCACAGCCTCAACCTAGGGCCAGCCAGTGTATCACTTTTCATTCTACCATTCTAACTTTAGTTCTTGAAGTCTGCATTCCAATAATCCATTTTAAAAATCTGAATGCCTCTGGGAGACATTATACCATCGGCCACTATTAGCTAGTACCTTATTAGTTAACATCTTTTTAGGAATTAGGTAACAACAAGAAAAACAAGAATAAAACACAGGATAAAAACCTGGCTGGTGGCAGGGGGTAGAGTTTGGGGAAGACAAAAGAATAGTACAAATGGGAACTTGTAGGGGGGAAGGTTTAAAAACAAAATTGCTATAGACATTGTGTACTCTGTTGTACTATTACGTTTGCTACAGAGCAAGGCATTTGACAAACCTCATCATAACATCTTGTTGACAAGATGGAGAGTGTGGATTGGGTGATAATATAGTTATCTGGAATGGGAACTCATTGTTAACATGGGGTTATCTCTAATGTAATGCCACAAGGCTCTGTCCTTGGTCCTGTTCTTTTCAATGTTTTTATCAATGACTTGGATAAATGCATATTTGGAATGCATATCAAAATCGTCAGTGATACAGATCTGAACATAAATGCAAAAAAAAAAAAGAAAAGAAAGAAAGATTCAGCAAATCAGATGAAATGTCATGGGGATTAATGTAAAGTCCTACATGGATTTAAAAAACAAAACAAAAACATTGTACCTGAGTAGAATTGCAACAGAATCGCCTCAACAATGATATACATTGAAAGACTTGGGGGTTTTAGTGTATTGCAAACTCAGTGTAAGTAAACAATGAAACATAGAAGTCAAAAAAAGAAACAATATGATCTCATATTTTAATACTTTCGTACTTCAAAGGATCTATGTTCTTATCAATTTGAACAAGTCAAAACCACTTAACTTTGAAATTTTATGACTCTATAACTGCCTAGTTCACAGTTTTGCACAAAGCTCCTTTAAATCCTCCATAGGGGACCTACTGGAGATCTTCCTCTAATGTGGGTATTACTGCTGTTCTTGTGTTGTCTATATGCTATCCTTTTCTTTAGCTGCATGGTCAGTCTACCAACTTTTCCATGATAATTTCTTTGATGATATTTTAATGCTACTTCTTGCACATACATCATTGGAACTATACCACATTCTTTTTCAGACACCATGCATTTTTCCATTGCTCTCTGGCTCATGAATCCACAGTTTTCATTCTTTATAATTTGTGATGATCCATGATTCACATCCAATTGGTAGAAGTTGTAGAGGTAGATTTAGACTTGATAAAGGGGGAAAGTACCTAATGATGAGAGTCTACAAATAGAATGGCCTAATATTCTGGAAGCAATGGTTCACATTTACCTGTAAGCAAAGGCTAGGTGACCATTTGTGGAGAATGTTGTAGAAGATGTTCTCCAGGTATAGATTGAACTAGATGGTCTCTGAGCCTTCCAATCCTGTAATTTTGTGGTTTTATTTTGTAGAACTGCTTAGGAATTTAACAATTTCTTCAATGTAATTCTGACCTCTCTGACCCTCCTCTTCAATTTTAGGATCCAGTTCATTGTCCAGCTGCAGTGCCTGTGCAAATTAGGTTAGCTAATGAATCAGATCAATGTCTTGCTCTTTCAGCTGTATGTCATAGTCTAAGTCCATCCCCATACCCCCCCATTTGGATTGCATGGCCATGAATTTCAATGAAGTCCTATAATATTTTGGTGATTAGCCAGCACAGTATCATTTAAAAACAGGAGCATCAGAGGACTATGCCATGTATAGGGAATTCTTCTACTCTGGTTTTGCAAAGGAAATCCTCCATGACAGGTGAACACCTTCAGCAGGCATACATCTTGTTTTATGTCCTCCTTAATAACAATATTCTTAGGATCACTAACCAAAGTTAACTCTGCCATTTCATTTATTGAGGAACGTTGTAAGATTTGAATTCATGCATAAGAAGTATTTTGTTGGAAGAAAGTCTTAAAGGTTGAATTTTGTTCCTCTTAATCAAATGCATTTTTGTAACCAAGAAACATTAAACACAGAAGACCTTGTATTCTCTACATCTCTTAGTAGCTAATAGAACTGGGAAGATCTGATCTCCTGTAGAAAATAACTTAAAAATCTTTCTCTTCCCTTTTTATATATTCATCAAGGATGCCCTCAATGTATTGTGTAGATCAAAGATATCAGACATGTTAGTCAATGGGCAAAGGCATGTAGCCTGCAACATTTCCATATTTTACCTGATCTGGATTAAAATGTAATTAGGAAATATTCAACAAAATAAATGTACAATAATAAACATTTTAAAATTAAATATATATGAAGCCTACAAGGATCATTATGTGTGGATTAGTTTACCCCATTTTTCTTTGAATTTGATATGACTGATCATTCTTAGAATGATGTTAAGAGAACTAAGAAAATAGATACATGAGTTGTTACTGATGTCTTTTCAGTTGCCCTTTTTTTGAGAGAAGGGAATTCTTCATTGTTCTCTATTTCCCTCTTCTTAAAATATCTTGAAAATCAAATTTTTAATGCTTTCAAAATTATGTCCCACACCCACCCAGTGTGGATACCTTTTTATTGTGTCCTTGGTCCAATTTATCTGCTACAAGGGAAAAGGATGTGAGGAATAGTGGACTTAGAATTGGAGAAACCTAAGTTCATATCCTACATTTGATACACATTTGCTATGTGACCTTGAGAAAATCTCCTAATTTCTCAATGGCTGAAACAATGACTATAAATTACCAAAAAATGTATTAATCTGTATCAGTGAAAGTAGTTTCCAGAATGAAGAGTTCTCTATTGTTGTTATTCTGTCATTTTCAGTCTTTGTGACTCTTTGTGATGCTATTTGGTGTTTTCTTGGTACAGATAGTTGAGTAGTTTACCATTTCTTTCTACCATTCATTTTGTAGATAAGGAAACTGAGGTAATCATGATTAAGTGACTTGCTCAAGGTCTCATAGCTAGTCAGTATCTGAGACTGGATTTGAATTTAGATATTCCTGACTCCAGGCTCAGCATTCTATCTGTAGTGGCACCTAGCTACACCAGTGTAGAGAGTTCCCTATACTGACTAAATAACAGGTCCAAAACAGGAAAAACATGTACAAGACACAGCACTAGAGTCCAAAGGTGGCACAAATGTGACTCTGGGCAAATCACTCAACCCTGTTGGCCTCAGTTTTCTCATCTATAAAATGAACTGGAAAAGGAAATGGCAAATTATTCCATTATCTGTGCCTAGAAAACCCCAAAAGTGGGGACAAAGAATCAGACAAAACTGAAACAACTCAACAATAACAAATTATGTGTGCACTGTTATAAGGTTATTATAAAAAGACTGGCAAAAGTTGATTTTGACTTTTATACTAATTGATGACCTGACTGGACACAGATGACTAACCCAGAACAAGTGCCACATGAGTCACTAGTTTTTCTTATAAATTTAGATACAATCAATTTTATTTTGTGAGTATGTGTCTCTCTGTGTGATGTCATAATTTCTAATACTTTCTCCTCCTCTACAAGAAAGCATTCATGATATACAGACAGCAACAATATTGGTAGTCTACAGTCTACATATAAGCTTTTGTCTTTTTTCATTTCTTAATATCGAAATATATTTTCTAAAAATTTTTGTCATCATCTAAGCCAGTGTTGGTGAAGTATTGGCATGTGTGCCCAGCTGGCATGGGGAACTGCTCCATTCCTCCTCTTCCCAGAGCCTGAGGGCATTTTTGCATGTCCTGCTCCCCTGCCCAGCTGCCCAAAGCAAGCACTTCCTCCCTCCACTCTCTGGGGGTAATGTGGGAGGCTCACAGGTAGCTTAAAGTTGTAGTTTGGTCATGGAAACTCGAAAACCTTTGCCAATGTTTCTCTAAGCTCACCTTATAATACCTGGTATCCATGTGTATGCTGATTTTATTGAGATCTTCTTGCATCATCATAGAATATCTCTTCTTTTTCACTCTTTGAAACCAATTTTGGCATATAAGCTGCAATTATTTTGAGAGTAAAATGGTTTATCATGGGGATTACAAATCATGATGACCAGATACTACCTGAAATAATATTACTTTTGCCTTTTATCTTCTAGTTTCATTTATAAAACATCAACATTCTTGTAGCTCAGATCTTTGAGAATTATGCTGTTTTATTGACAAGAATCTCCCATTTATAAGGCTGATAGGTAATTTATAATTTATAAATATCTAAAAATTGTGACTGTTAGCAGCCCCTGCCCCCTTTTTGGCCATTCCATCACTCTCGCTGCAGAAGCAGAAGGGATCATATACTTGCCTAAGAACCCACCATCTTGTATTCTTCTTTGTTTCATAGGTTCCCAAAGTCAAAAAATTCATTACCAAGTGACCAGATTATTGCTACTGACTGATCTCTGTATTTCATAATAACCACTTGTATTGATAACATTCTAAGATTTTCAAACCACTTGTCTCTCAATGACATGATTATGGAGGCATTTCAGTATTAGTTCCATCACTTTACAGATGAGAAAACTGAAGTTTTGAGGTGGGAAGTATCATGTCTAGATTAGTTAGCTAGGAAATGTCTAAAGTGGATTTCAAATCCATATCATCTAGCTTCCAAGTCCATTAGTCTATACAGTGCTTATAGCACTGTGCATAGCATAAATTAAGTGTTTAATAGATGTTTGTTGATTCACTATCAGACATATCAAACTGCAGGATAGTTACAGAGCTCTAGGCCTGGAGTCAGTTACTTCACCCTATTTGCTTCAGTTTCCTCATTTGCAAAATGAACTGGAAAAGGAAATAGCAAACCACTCCAGTATCTTTGCCAAGAAAACCTTAAATGGGGCCATGAAAGATCAGACATGACTGAAATGACTGAACAGGAAGGACATGACATGAAAGTCATTCCCTAATTGATGGACATCCCCTCAATTTCTAATTCCTGGTGTTGTAAGGGATTTTACCAGGAACAAGAAATCCTGTAAACCAGGAAGTCCTGGAGAGCAAAAGGGATTCCAGAATGTTGGGAAAGAGAGACTGTTGCTTTTCCAAAGCAGTCAGGAGAGAGCCCAGAGGGTTTTCAGTCTGGTTATTCTGGGGTAAAGCCAGAGAGCCAATGATTCCCTCTCCTGTGGACTTTCTGGAGACTCTGCTTATCCTTGCTGCTGTTGAGAAGTGAATGTTCAACAGAGCTGCTGGTGACTTCCTACTGAGACAGCTGCTTGACTCAAAGAAGGACTCCAGTTGTGTGAGATCTACTTTGTCCCTGTTCTTGCTCCTACCAAACCGTCCCTAATCTTAATTAATAATTTAAGGAGTTAGTATAGAATAGTTATAGGAAGGTATAAGGGTTTTAATGTCTGTTTGGGGGTAAAAATTAGTTATTCCCTGATTCCCTTTCCCTTCTCCCTTTAGTTTAATAAACCTGTTATTTTGTTCTATATAGTTATAGTTTTGAACCCTTATTTAACCTACATATTTCAGTTGGTTAGTCAGTAGAGCAAATACACAGGAATTGGCCTAGGGCAGAGCAGATTGGAAATAGTTTATAACAACTGACAGTTAGGGCACCTTGCAACATTCTATTGTCCTTCCCAGCACCTGGTTGCTCTCCAAGGTCCTGGTACATGGAACTTTGACTCTTGATTGACACAGAGGGAGGTTTAAATTTTAAATAGACTAAAGGCCAAAAGCACATGGGTTTGGGAGACGTTTGTTGTTGTTGTTGTTTTCTGGTTCTGTTATTTGGTGATTGTAATTTCTAATCAAGGTGGATACTAATAACACATTTCCTGTGCTTTGTAAGTTTCCTATATAGTTTGAGCATCATGTCAGGAGACATGGCAAATGCTATTTTGTATTTTTTCTGGAATTGTTTCCTATATATCCCTTATGGGATTTTCACTTTGTTCCCTCATTGCTATTATATTATCTTGGGTTATGAATGGATGGAACCAGTAATGTCATTGACTGTAAGAACTGTTTTGGCTTATGTACCATTGATTTGCTTATGTTTAATTGTGTTGTATAAAAGCAGATTCTTGTTTTTTGGCATTGGTTATAAATTAAGGGCAATTTTTCAATGGATAATGAAAGATTCAGAAATGAAGCAAATGATAATGATGATGAAAGATAAAATAAAAGCAATGGAATTATGTATGAAGGAGAGAATGATTTTAAATAATGGTATTTTGAATCATTTTAAGGATAATGCTGTTGATAAGGAATTTAATGAAGGAAATATTAAGAAAATGTCCAGATTGGAAAAGTAAAATGCTGAATGTAATAAGAATCAGGTTTCTTTGTTCCCTCTAAGAGATATACCAGTAGTTATTCAGGATGTTGTGGAAGAGGCAGGAAGAAAGAGAGGATTTACAATGAGATAGATAACATTAAAACACCTAAGTTATTTACTCCTGAGGATTTAGAAACTATCAAACATAGAATTCCGTTCTTTTCTGATGAACCTAATAAAGTGGTAAAGGAATTTCAGAGGGCGATAGAGATCTTTGACCCTGACTATGCTGATTTTTTCTTACTGATGAAGGAATTACTAACTGAGAGAGAGGAACCAATTCATAGAACAGACCAGAAATGAACCATCTTTGACATCATGGCCACAGGATTTTGAAGAAATAGATATTAATTCATCTCCTGATTATAGAAGGATAAAATAGGTGAGGAGGTCAATCATTAATGTAATGAAAAGGCATTTATAACACCCAAATGCTTGGTCCAAATTTGAGAGCATAAAGCAGAAACAGAATGAATCACCAACCAATTTTCTAGAAAGAATAACAGATGCTGCTGAATTAATATTAGGACTTGATGTGTTAGTGGATGACACAATTGCCCACATCAATAGACTATTTGTTACAAATGCCTGTCCTAAGATAAAGTTATTTTTAAAGAATAATTGACCATACTGGGAAGAGATGGGTTTGGAAGAGTTAAAGAGAAAAGCAACGTATTTATGCATGGATAATGATGATAGATATGAAGACAGGGATACAGTAATTGGGGGTTTGAAAAAGAAACTAAGGGATCCTGAAAGCAAAGCAAGGGATAGTGAAATAAAGGAAATAAGGAAATAAAAGCATTGGCAGCATTTAGATCTGTGCAACCAAATAGCCAGTATGGGCTAAGAGAAAGAAGATCTGGACCTCCAAGAGGTTTCTTATGTAATCAAGTAGGACATTTTGTGAGGGAATGTAGATTCAGAGGGCAATTTTCTAGGTAATTTAATTAGAATAACAGATATAATAGGCAGTATAATAATGTATGGAATAACAATAATTATCAGAGAAGAAATAGTAATAATTACCAAAATGTTTGCTTTCAGGGAGCTCAAGCACCTAATTTGAACACAATGCAAGAGGGGGTTAAATCAGGAGCGAGACCCAAGTAGAGCCAAGTGGTTAGTGGACATAAGGGTGATCAGAACAAAGAGGCATATTCATTATGAAGGTGTACCTGGAGTTCTCAAGTATTTGAAAAATCAAGGGAAAATGGATTGGAATTAAATGGAATTGAATGTAATGGATATAAGGTTAATGAATTTATAAATAATGTGATTGAAACAAAGGATAATGTAATTAGTGTTAATAATTGTGAGGGAAAAGAAAAGTTTAATGTAAAATTAGTTGAAAATTTTAATGATTTTGAAATAATGGAAAATAGTGAAGAATGTAGATTAGATTAATATAATGTGATTATAAATGAGAAAAATGATACCAAGGTAGAGGTTATAAAGACCAGTGAGAGCAGTGGAAAAGCTGATGATGGTGTTAAAGATGTGAAGTCCTGGGAATATCATGCAATTTAAGCAGATGTAAATTTGGATAGACAAGAAATAACTGAGCTTTGTACTGATGTTACTGTGCTTGTGCCAGTATTGGAAACATTGCAACCACTAAATAGTATAGAACCATATGTGTCTGTAACTATTGGAGACCAGGTTTATGATCTTCTGGTTGATACTGGAGCCAGTAAATCAGTTTTGCAAAGTTTTCCTAAGAATTGTAGAGCTGTTGGTATAATGGAAGTAATAGGTGCTACTGGTAAACCACAGAGAGTAGCAAAATTACAACCAAAAATGATTATCTGTGGAGCATTCATTTCTGTGTATGCTAGACTGTCCAATGAATTTTTTAGGATAGAGATTTATTATGTAAACTAAGGGCAATAATCCAATGTACTGATATAGGTCATATCTCATTACACCTACCAGAAGAATCTCTGAAAGCTTTTCCATTGCTATTCTTAGATTCAGTCAGTACAGAGGGCGACTTAGATTCAATCTATCCAATACCTGAGGATATCCCTGAAGATCTTTGGTCAAAGTCTTCCACAGATGTAGGTCTATTGAAATAATCTACTCCATTAAGGGTGAGGACTAATTAAGGGTGAGGAAGGGCCAGTTCCTTGTGTACCTCAATATCCCTTGACAAAAGAAGCAATTGAGGGTATAAGACCAATCATTGAATCTAGGGATTCAATCCAACAAGGGATCATAATAGCTTGCTTCTCATAATTTAATATTCCTATTCTTCCAATCAAAAAGCCAAAGTTAGATCTGAATGGCAAATTTGTATGTAATTTTATACAGGATTTAAGATCAGTCAATGATTATTTAATCAATGCTCATCCTGTTGTACCAAGTCCAGCTGCTATAATTTCTTCCATTCCAAGTCAGGCAAGATATTTCACTGTCGAAGATTTATGCTTGTCTTTTCCCCCCCTCAATTCCAATTCATGAGAATCAAAAGATATATTCTTTTACCTGGAAAAAAAAAAAAAAACAAAACTAAGTAGACTTGGACTAATTTGCCTCAGGGTTTTATCGATTCACCAAACCAATTTTCACAAATTCTGAATAGAGATCTAAAAACTATAACATTCAAAGAAAGTAAATTTGGTGCATTTTGTGCATTATATTTTTCTTGCTTCCCCAAATGCTAAGGTGTATCTAAGAGATAGAAAGGTTCTTTTGTTAGAATTCTATAAGCGTGGGCATAAAATCTACAATGGGTTTTGCCTCAAGTACAATATCTTGGTTCTATGTTATCAGAGGGTTCCAAAAGAATCACACAGAATAGAATGGCAGATATCCAGAAACTGAGTGCTTCTAAGACCAAAAAGCAACTCAGAGCTGCTCTTGGAACAACTGGATTCTGTAGACAATGGATACCTGGATATAGTGAACTAACAAAATGTCTAACAGATTTAACCAGGAATACAGAACCTGAATCTCTGAAACTAAAGGCTGAACATATGCAAGTCTTAAGTAAGCTTAAAGAAGTCATTTCATCTGCTCCTGCTTTGGGTATCCTAGACTATACAAAACCATTCTAACTATTTGTTAATGAGACTAAAGGTATTGCTTCTGGGATACTGACACAGACTTTAGGACAAAGTTATTGTCCAATTGGATATTATAGTTGTCAGCTTGATCCAATAGCTGCAGGTACAGTTCCTTGTCTAAGGGGTGTAGCAGCTAAAGCAGTGTTAGTCCAGAAGCCAGCAGATTTGGTTTTGGGATGTCCATTGACTGTATATTGTTCACATCAAATAGAAGCACTAATGAAGAAATTTCATACTCACACATATTCAGATCAATGAATTTCTAAGTATGAAATTATTCTCCTGAGTTGTGAGACCATCCAGTAGAGGAGGTGTAGTGTACATCCAGTTGAGGAGGTGTAGTGTATTAAATCCAGCTATGCTTCTTCCTGATTTGCAAAAAAAAAAAAAATAAATAAAAGAACCATTACATGGGTGTATAGAAGTAGCAGACCTAGTGGATATGTCTAGGATGAATTTAAAAGACACTCCTATTGAAAATCCAGACTTAGTATTATTCACAGATGATTCTTCATATTTGTGTGATGGAATTAGCTTTACTGGTACTGCAGTGGTCACAGAATTTGAGACACTGTGGTATGGCTCATTACCTAGTATCCTTAGTGCTCAAGGAGCAGAGTTGGTGCATTGAAGCAAGCACGTCTTCTAGCTGATGGTAAAAGTGCTAATATTTTTACAAACTCTCATTATGCATTTTCAGTATATCATGCAACAGAGAAGATCTGGAAACAACGAAGTTTTCTTACTGCATCGGGAAAATCAATTGCACATGCAGAAATAGTAACTGAGTTGTTGGATGCTATCCAAAAACCTAAACAGCTAGCAGTGATCCATTGTAGAAGTCATACCTGTGGCAGAGATTCAGTTTCTAAAGGAAATCATAGAGCTGATATAATTGCTAAATTTGCAGCCTAGAATGCTCCAGTGTATGTAATGAATTTGTCAAGTATTGAGTCTGATGATTTAGAAAGAGCTTATGTAGACTCAGAAATTCAGAAGTGAAAGGAGAAATTTGGAGCAAGGAAAGAACATGGAATATGGGTTGCAGACACTAGAAAACTGCTGTTACCAAAAGATTTATATACCTATTTGTGTCAAGCCATTCACACAAAAGGTCATTTTGGTACTCAAGCTGTAGTAGACTCTGTAAAAAGGCAATGGATAGCACCAGGAACAAGTGCTGTTGCAAATAAGATCTGTACAAGTTGTTCTATTTGCCAAAATTCAATCAAGGTAAATTCAGAAAGAATGTTTTGGGTGGTAGACCTTTGATATATTGCACATTTGAGAGTTTGCAAATTGGTTACATCAGTATGCCAAAAGCTGGAAGATAGTTTTATCTTGTAATTGTTGATTGATTAACTAAATGATCTGAAGCTTTTCCATCCAATACTAATACAAGATAGCTTTGTGGTGAAAGTGTTGCTTAAGGAAATTGTTCCTCAGTTTGGTGTACCAATTACCATAGATTCTGATAAAGGATCTCGTTTTACAAAAGATATCCTGAAAAGAGTCTATGAGAATCTAGGAATAATGCTTAATATCATGTTTCTTATCATCTACAAAGTTCAGGTCAAGTGGGGCATGTGAATAGGGAACTTAAGACTATGGTGGGGGAAATTTGTACTGAAACTCATCTAAAATGGCCAGATATTCTTTCCATAGCTTTGTTTTACCTATGTACGAGACCAAGAGCAGATTTACATATATCATCTTATGAAATGCTCTTTGGACATGCTCCATTGCAGGCAAAAACTTGTAAGAAAACTGTGTATACATATCTCTTAGGAGGAGATTGTCAACTTGCTTCATATTTAAGTGCATTTCAACAATGGCTTAGAGAACTGCATGATGTGGGAATATTGATCCAGTCTGGTCCATTGGATTTTTCTCTTTATAATTTTCAACCAGATGATATGGTGTATGTGAAAAATTTTGCAAAAACATCAGCAACTCAAGAGAGTTGTGTAGGTCCTTATATAATTAAGTTAGTTTCACCATATTTGAGTGAAAGTATTAGGAAGAGATTCATAGTATAATTGCTCACATATTAAATTAGCTCATGGAATTAATCATGAAAGCGTACAAATTGTTGGAGAAGAAAATGAAGAAGAATTCATGGAAAGCTGAGATTCATCAGTCAAATTGAGTCTGCAGTCAAAAAGATCAGTAAGAAGAGGACCATTCCAGTGGAAGAGGACATTCAGATGGAAGAGGACATTGCAGATGAAGAGGATTCAGAAAATTGATGGACATTGTAAAAGACTGAAAGACATAAATATTAAGCAGATAAAGATTTTGCAGGAAATTTTCAATGAAGAGGATCAAGTAATTGATAGATATTAATCAGGAATTTGGGTAATATAACATAACATAAAATATATTCATAAGCATTCACCAATACATTTTACTACCATGTATTTTGGAGAATTCTTCAAACAACTTGAGAAGAGAAGGAATAATCTGAAGTTTTGGTAAGTATATTGCATGCAACAGTAACACAACAGTAACACTGGCATAACACTAACAAAACAACATAGCAAAGCATGAATAACAACATAAGAAACATATATACATAAAACAAACATGGTAAGATTACATTGAATCACTAGTTTAATGAGTGAAACAATGTATAGTTAGATAATAACAATGTTATAATTAGTTATAAAGTAGTTACTAACAAAAATAGCTACTTAGTTTTGAATATTAACAGAATAGGTAGATAAAATTAATTTTAGGATATTTTATTAAGATAGGGCTATAGTTAGATAGATTAGAATTTAAGGTTGATAAGATAAGGTAACATACTGAACTATACTACAAAATACATTGCAACATATATTACATAGCACATATGACATATAACATCACATATCACACAAAAATGTAAATACATATGTAAATATATGTAAATAGTGGGTGTTATAGTCAGGATTGTAAAATTAATTGTATTATAGTGTATATATGTACATTGGTAACATGTGTAAATATGAAGTGTATATGTATTTGTGTGTAGCATACATTTATATACTATATATATGTATTGTGTGTATAAATGTATATATGCAAAACTTATATGCATAGATCAAATTTGCTAAGTTCTTAACATAGAATATTGTTATGTTTAATTTTCATCTATTGCTAAATGTATCAAAATATATCATTAAGTTTGATGGTTTGGTTTATTTTTTTTTAATTAATGTAATGTGGTTTTTGTATTTTTCAAAAAATTTTGCCTAAGTTTGCTGTTTATGCATTGCAAGAGTAATAGAATTTTCTGTATTAGTTGATAAGAGTACTATTTTATGTTTTTACTGTTTTGCATTAATTTGTGTTTATCTTTTGATTTTGATATTTTTGCTTTTGCATATGTTTGATCTGTATTTTGAACTTTGGACTTGTTCATTACATACTTTTCCTTTTTCCTTTCCTTGATTAAATCCCTAGAATAGGATAATATTAGATAGGATAAGATAGATGAGTATAGGTTGTTCATTATTTTGGGTAGAAATTTTAGTTTAAGAAAAATATGTTTGTTAATACACAAATGCCAAAATAATGTTTCAACACAATTTTGGCTTTGTTCAAAGGGGGGAACTGTTGTAAGAGATTTTACCAGGAACAGGAAATCCTGCAAACCAGGAAGTCATACAAAGCAAACCAGGAAGTCCTAGAGAACAAGAGGGATTCCAAAACTTTAACAGTCAGGAGAGAGCCCAGAGGGTTTTCAGTCTGATTATTCTGGGGGTAGACCCAGAGAGCCAGTGATTCCCTCCCCTGTGGGATTTCTGGAGACCGTGCTTATTCTAGGTGCTGCTGCTGCTGCTGTTGCTGCTGCTGCTGCTGCTGCTGCTGCTGAGGAGTGGATGTTCAACAGAGCTGCTTCCAACTGAGATTGCTTGACCCAAAGAAGATCTCCAGTTGTGTGAGACCTACTTTGGCCTTGTTCTTGCTCCTACCAAACCCTCCCTAATCTTAACTAATAATTTAAGGAGTTAGTATAGAATAGTTATAGGAAGGTATAAGGGTTTTAATATCTGTTTGGGGATAAAAGTTAGTTATTCCCTGATTCCCTTTCCCTTCTCCCTTTTAGTTTAATAAACCTGATATTTTGTTATATATAGTTATAGTTTTGAACCCTTATTTAACCACCTATTTCACTTGCCACTACAAAAAAAGTTGCTATAAATATTTTTACATAAGTAGGTCTTTTCTCCTTTTTTATTATCTCTTTGGGATACAGACTCAGTGTGGGTATTGCCTCATCAAAGGGTATGCACAGTTTTATAGCCCGTTGGGCATAGCTCCAGACAGCATGCTTTTTAGGACCATATTCCCTATCAGTTTGGGTGCGCAGTTTCCTTATCTTCAGAGGAGAGGCATTATATAGTTTGAAATGTCAAAGAACTGTAATTTCACCAATGTGGTACTCCTTCAACAATACAAGTCATAGTCCTCTATAAGTCAATGAATAATCTTTGAGAGTTGCTGTGACCCCAGAATTCATCACCCTGAGACCAAACTGGTGATGATTCTCTCTGAACATAGCTCAGTTCAGGCTTGGTAAATGGACATAGTTCACCACTTAATTAACCCTTTCCAGCTCGATAGAACCTGAAAGTCTAGTGTCACCATGCCATGATGAATTAAAGGACTTTAATGGAAGAAAACTGAGAGTAAGGGATGGAAATTTCAGAGAGAAAGATTTCTACTCTTCCAGACAATAGGAGTTTTGCAAAAAAGACAGAGAGCTGTGTTAGGAAGCAATAACCCTATATGGAAGATCTTCAGCTAGAAATTGAATAGCTTTATTGGAAATATTGTAGATAAGGTTCCTGCTCAGTCATGGGCTAGTCAAGATGAGCTTTGAGATCTCTTCCAACTTTTTGGAGATTTTATAATCATTGATTATATGATTACCTTCTTCACAATTTCACCTTGACCATACCACTCAAAATAATTTTGCATGGCATCTTATCCTACCAAAGCTTATAATAAACTAACCAGCTCAATGGTGAGAGACAAGCCTAAATGAACTAATTCAATATAAGGAGGTCATTTCTTAAAGAAAAGATCCTGTTTTGGGGCAGCTGGGTGGCTCAGTAGATTGAAAGCCAGGCCTAGAGATGGGATGTCCTAGGTTCAAATCTGGCCTCAGATACTTCCCAGATGTGTGACCCTGGGCAAGTCACTTAACCCTTATTGCCTAGCCCTTAACGCTCAAAACCATAAGGGTTTGTTTTTTTTTTAAGATCCCTTTTTTCTTAACTAGTATGGACTTATGTTGCACAATTTTGATTGTAATTTCAAAATCTATCAGTTAACACCAAAGAATGAAAACTATATTAGGTAATTATTGGCACCATTCCTCTCTTTATTAGAAAGTAATAGATAAGGTAGACAGGCATGCCATTTCCAAAACTGCTTCCAAATTATTTTTCAGAAGTGGTTAAAACTTTAACAGACCAGGTAACTAAGCATCCAGAACAACGACAAACAAAATCAGATGTAGCTGCATTTCTGTAACCCTCTGCATGCCCTGATTCTCATTATCAAATTTTATGTTAAAAAATTCCATTTTCATCTCAAACTATAATATAAAGCAGTGGTCATCAAAACAATTTGGTACTGGCTAAGAGACAGAAAGGAGGATCAATGGAATAGACTAGGGGCAAGTGGCCTCAGCAAGATAATCTATGAAAAGCCCAAAGATCCCAGTTTTGGGGACCAAAATCCACTATTTGGTAAAAACTGCTGGGAAAATTGGAAAACAATATGGGAGAGATTAGGTTTATATCAACATCTCACACCCTACCCCAAGATAAACTCAGAATGGGTGAATGACTTGAATATAAAGAAGGAAACTATAAGTAAATTAGGTGAACACAGAATAGTATACATGTCAGATCTTTGGGAAAGTAAAGATTTTAAAACCAAGCAAGAGCTAGAAAAAAATCACAAAATGCAAAATCAATAATTTTGATTACACCAAATTAAAAAGGTTTTGTACAAACAAAAGCAATGTAACCAAAATTAGAAGGGAAGCAACAAATTGGGAAAACATCTTCACAACAAAAACCTCTGACAAAGGTCTAATTACTCAAATTTATAAATAGCTAAATCAATTGTACAAAAAAATCAATCCATTCTCCAATTGATAAATGAGCAAGGGACATGAATAGGCAATTTTCAGTTAAAGACATCAAAACTATTAATAAGCACATGAAACAGTGTTCTAAATCTCTTATAATCAGAGAGATGCAAATCAAAACAACTCTGAGGTATCACCTCACACCTAGCAGATGGGCTAACATGACAGCAATGGAAAGTAATGAATGCTGGAGGGGATGTGGCAAAGTTGGGACATTAATGTATTGCTGGTGGAGTTGTGAATTGATCCAACCATTCTGGAGGGTAATTTGGAACTATGTGCCAAAGAACTAAAACTAAAAGACTGTCTGCCCTTTCATCCAGCCATAGAACTGCTGGGTGTGTACACCAAAGAGATAATAAGGAAAAAGGAAAAAAGACATGTACAAGAATATTCATAGTTGCAAATACTATCAACAAAGCAATGGGTTCAAATCAAGAAAACATCTAATGCCCAGTGGACTTACGCGTCGGCTATGGGGGCTGGGGGGGGAGGAAAAGAAAATGATCTATGTCTTTAACGAATAAAGCTTGGAAATGATCAAATAAAATATATTTAAAAAAAAAAGAATATTCATAGTTGTGCTCTTTGTGGTGGCAAAAAAATTGGAAAATGAGGGGATACCCTTCAATTGGGGAATGGCTGAACAAATTGTGGTATATGTTGGTGATGGAATACTATTGTGTTCAAAGGAATCGTAAACTGGGAGAATTCCATATGAACTGGAATGACCTCTACAGGAATTGATGCAGAGTGAAAGGAACAGAACCAAGAGAACATTGTACACAGAGACTGATAACACTGTGACTCAATCGGATGTAATGGACTTCTCCTTTAGTGGCAATACAGTGATCCTGAACAACTCAGAAGGATCTATGAGAAAGAACACTGTCCACATTCAGAGGAAAAACTATGGGAGTAGAAACACAGAAGAAAAACAACTGCTTGATTACATGAGCCGAGGGGATATGATTGGGGATGAAGACTCTGAATGAACATCCTAATGCAAACACCAACAACATGGAAATAGGTTTTGATCAA
Organism: Monodelphis domestica; assembly: GCF_027887165.1. NCBI lineage: Eukaryota > Metazoa > Chordata > Mammalia > Didelphimorphia > Didelphidae > Monodelphis > Monodelphis domestica. The sequence continues at coordinate 445,523,788 of NC_077229.1, forward strand.
GGACACATGTAATACCCAGTGGAATTGCGCATCAGCTACGGGAAGGGTGAAGGGAAGGAAGGGAGGTAAAGAATATGATTCTTATAACCAAATAATAATGTTTTATATTGACTAAATAAATAACTTACAATGAAAAAATCCATTTTCAGGTGCTTACTTTATTAAGCAAGCTTCTGAACAAGAATTTGATGTAGATTTGGGAACAACATTTTTGAGCAGTTGGTTTGGAGACGAAGATATAATCCACAGATTAGAATGATATATTTTTACTTGACATTAACTACAGTTGTTTTCCAAGTACTAACATGTAAGGTACCTTTAGGCATATATCATATTTCTCTTTTTTAAAATGCCCTCCAAACTTAGTAACATCTATTTGATGGGTAGGGTTATGGATGCTATTTGGAATACTGCCATCCCCAAGCCACATACAAACATGCAATTATACTAGATTTATCTCAGATCAAAGGATTTTTGTGTTCTGATTTCATTTTAAAGTTTGGCACTTTGCTTCATATCTTTTTTGCTTTAAATTGTTAGTTGTAGGCAGAGCAACTGGCTACAAAGGACAGATTCCATATCCCATCTTTTCTTAATTCTGCCCTTTGAAAATTAACCACCAAACAAAAAAAGATATAAAACTAATTTATAACGTAAATATCCCTCTTCCTATGAAATTGCTGAACAAAGCTATAGTTTTTCAACTTCCCCAGACAATATGTCATATTGCTTGTCAGAGTCATAAAATTTCCTTCATTCTGTCTTCTTTATATGGCTTTAGCTAAAATTTGAATTTTGCTCTGACCCCATTTACACAAGAACTCTAGTCAGCCTTCATTATGACCTATTCTGACACTGATCAGAGTAAGGAGGGTTGGGTTCATGAACAATCAATTTGGCTGATGTGCCTAACTTCTCTCGCCAACTTAATTCATAGAGACTTAAGGAAAACCAGGTACTTGTCTTTCAATTTCTGGGCAAAGTCCTTAGTATGGCTTAGTATGCCATGTTGGATATATTAGGGCACTTAAAATGTGAATAATTCCAATGAACAAAAATAATTTGAGAAATCCCCAATCATGAATTAAGTACCAAATATCCTGTTCAGTAGGCCCATGGATTCTTTGCCTACTCTAAAGATGGAAAGTCCCAAGGAAGGCACCTAACTATAGAAAGGAAGTGAAAATTTCCTCTTGTCACCAAGGTCTTCTTCTATACAGACACATTTTCCTCTTTAATTTTTCTAAAGCTAAATGCTACATTTGGTTGGGATTGTTCCAAGTACATCATATTTTTTTCTTAACATTTGTCATGTATTTTAAAAAATATAACATTTTGCCACGATACTACTAATGTTGGATTTTTGTTTTTGTTTTTGACGAATCTCCATTAAGTAGTGAAGATTCCCTACTTCCTTCAATAGATGCTCATCATTCCCCACCACCCACCCATGACCCTTAATTCAGCAAAGCCTGTACTGACTCTGAACTTTCAGAATTCTATCTGATTGAACATGTTTGACTCTTTTCCATAATACTTAAGATTATGAACTTTGTGAATTATCTGAGCTTTTGTTTAAAAGTGTGGAGTCAATAGTTTCATTTACCAGAGCTTTCATCCATCGATAAGTAATGCTTTTATATATTCTATCCTTCAGATAACCAGAGCAAAAAATTCAATGAATTTACTTATAGAGAAGAGTTTAACTGAAAAGTATTAGTTTTCCAAGTAAGACTGCAAATTCAGGAGAATATATGCGTGAAAAACATTGTGTAATGCAAAACTGTAACTAGAACCTGAGGGATAAGAACCTGGGGGTAAGAATTGATAATGTTAGTCTTATTAAAACTATTAAAACAACTAAAGCTATAGTGGATAAAAAAGTGGCCTTAGAACCATACACTGGCTGTGTGATCATGAGCAAGTCACTGAAATTTTTATGTGTTCTAGGCAACTCTTTTAGACTTCAAATTGCAGAGATAACCTCTACATTCTTATTATTGTTAAACCCTTGGGCAAGTTACTTAATCTCTGATTGTCTGCCAGAATGATCTACTAAAAGGAAAGTTTGCTTACCAGTAAAACTCCATGGATACTATGGTCCATGAGGTCTTAAAGAGTCAGACATGACTGAACAGTAACAGCAAAACCAAGAGGAAAAGAACTAATAAGGGGAGATGAGAGGGTGGTAAAGGCCAGCCTTGTCCATTCTCAATTTTGCCTGTGGAGGTCATTCTTCTTCCTTTGGGGAAAAGGGGCCTAAATTGCAGAGAAGGGCTGTTATTTTCCCCAGTCTCATGGTCTAATTCTGAAGCTCCTGGAGTGGCAGGGTAAACGGGAGGATGTAGGCCACTTCTCTTCTTATTGTACCAGTTAGAGTTCTTTAGGTTAATGTTTGCCTTTAATAATGAAAACATCCTCTTGAGAGACCTAAAGAAGTGGGAAATAGAATTAATTCTTCTCATCTTCCTGCAAATTACTTTAAGGAGCATAACTGATGTCTATGCATTGTCTTCTCATCTCTTGAGCAGAGCTGTAATTGTCTCACTGGGAAAATAAGGACCATTTGTAGAAAGTGACTAGGGGCTTTGTTGTTGAGGATTTCCTCAACAGGTCATTGGGACCCTGGTCTCTTGACTACTTCTTCTTTTCCACTTTTCAGGGACTTCCCACAGAGTGTACACATGCTGGGGTAGGAAGAAGTGAAACACAGGCCTAATGAATGGGCAGCTCACCCCTTTTTCTTGGTTGCCTTTGAGATTTGAACTGGACTTTCTTCCTCTCCATCTAGTAGACTGGGAGCTCCTGAGCGAAGCCAGGACAGGTAAATGAGGTAGTTTTGCAGCAAGTGATTTCGGGAGAATTGAGACAGACTACAATGAGTGTTTCTAGTGTGCCAGGTGTTCATGTACCAGGAGCAGAAGGGTAGAGGCCAGCCCCAAGACACTCCGCTCAACCAGGAAGCTAAGCTTTAGATCGGAAGTTCTGGGAAATAAGCTTCCTAGGTGTTGCCAAAGGAAAGGCCCTCACTGCTATGGGAAAGCTGAGGTCCAGACCTAGACAGAAGACTCAGCCAAATTCCAGCATACCAGCCTGCCAGCTCCTAGGGATATGAGAACTAGAAGAGTGATGAGCAGAGGGCAGAGAAGTTGTCAAGAGATTTCCAAGGTCCCAGCCTCTGATTTCTTCCTCAAATTCTTTTTTCCCCTAATCCTGGAAAGCCAGAGCATTCAGTGGAGAAAGTTTCCATTTTGGAGACAATTGAGTAAAAGCTCCCCAGGGGGGAGTGCTTGACACTTTCTATGCAATTTTATTATGTTTAATAAAGCATGTGGTTATACAAATCACTCTTTGCTTGGGCCTTATGAAAATGGTTGGTCAACCGAGAACAGCAAATTTCCCAGATGCAGGGTGAGGAAGTGACTCAAAGAGCCTTCTATTGTTTAATAGTCCCAGGCTTTATTTCACCCCATTTTAGTCCTAAACGGAAACCGAAAGCAAGGGAGTGAGGGTTTCCTTTTCCCCAAGCCTCTGAAGCAGCACGGTTTGGCTGGATGGGTTACAGCCTCCGTAAAGAAGAGCTTTGGCACAGGTGCATAGGGAAGAGCTCTCTCATTGGTCAATGAATTAACAGCTTTCTCTTCTGCAGGCATGGCAGAAAGCAGGGCACAAGTCAGGTGTGGGCTGCACTCACTGCTCTAGCTGTACCTCACAGTTATTCCAGAAACCCCGCCATACTCACCAAATACCCAAATTCTATGAGGACACAGGAGACCTGATGTAAGAATGGGTAAAATGGTGTGTGAGGGTGGGAGTGGGGCAGTCAGTCACTTCAAAGCACTTAGAGTTTCTGGGTAACGTAGCCTGGGACAGCTGAGGAACAGCATGAAAGCATCTGGTTTTTCATGTTGTTTTTATTTTTTAATAGAGGAGAAAAGTCCATTGGAAGTAAAGATAGAAAAAGGGAGGTGGTGGGAAAACCCAAAAGATTCACCATTTACTTTGCAATTTGGTGAGGATCTTGGGGACTTGTAGACACCAAAAATCAGTGCTGTCACACCTTTAGCATCCTGCCTGGTTTGCCAGTTCCTGCCATACAGAATAAACAGTGTCACATAAGTGGAAATATTAGTCACAAGATATACAAGTGTGTGTATGTGAATTTGCTATTAAAGTCTTATTTGAGTTCCTTAGTGGGTATGGAGGTCATTCATAAAGGCTGTGGTGAGGGCAGCTAGGAGACACAGTGAATAGAGCACTAGGCTTGGAATCAGGAAGATCTGAGTTCAAATCTAGCCTCTAACTCTGTGGTCCTGGGCAAATCCCTTAAGCCCTTAATGCCTCAGTTTCTTCATCCATTAAATGAGCTGGAGAAGGAAATGGCCAACCATTCTAGTATCTTTGCCAAGAAAACCCCAAACCTAGTCACAAAGAGTCAGACAGAACTGAAATGACTCACAATAATAAAATGGCAATAAGACACAATCAAGACCTACCAAAAGAAAAGCTTTAATTCTTTCATCTAAAGAGGCTTATTAACAGAAGGTTTAACTCTATGTGATAATTTTTTTTTTAATCACAGCAACTTATGGAGCTGCCTACCAAGGTTTCTTCATTGGCAGAGGGAGCATAGAGGTCTTTGGCACAGTAGAAAGAGATCTGGAAGGGAAGGAGATGTGAGCAAGCATTTATTAAATGCCTATTATGTTCCAGGCACTTTGCTGAACACTTTACAAATATTATCTCATTTGATCCTCACAGCAACCCTGGGAGATAGATGTTATTATTATCCTCATTTTACAGTTGAGGAAACTGAATAAACAAACAAACAAAACAGACAAAACAGGGATGAGGTGACTTGCCCAGAGTCACAAAGTAAGAGTCTGAAGCTGTGTTTAAACTCAGGTCTTTCTGATGGCAGACCCAGTCCTCTATCCAGACAACACCAGATATGGAGCCAGAAGATCTGTTTTGGAATCCTAGCTTTAACACTTAGCTGTGTGACCTTGGGCAAATAAATCAATGAACCTCTCTGGGTTTCAGTTTCCTCATCTGGAAGATAAAAGGTTCTACTAGATGACCTTCCAGGTCCCCTCCAGTTCTAAATCTATACAAAAATAAAGGAAAGAAAAAATAAAATAAAAATTATTGAAAACATTTAAAAAATCTATGATAATTCCTATAGCGATAAAATAAAAAAGGACCTCAGTTCAAATCCCACTCATGATACTTACTATCTATGTGACCTTGGTCAAGTAATTTAACTTCCCGGTGTCAGTTTCTTCATTTTTTTAAACCCTTACTGTGTGAACCAATATTGTGCATTGGTTCAAAGGCAGAAGAGAAGTAAGGGTTAGGCAATGGGGGTTAAGTGACTTGCCCAGGGTTACAGATTTGAACCCAGGACCTCCCATCTCTAGGCCTGGCTCTCACCTAGCTGCCCCCCTTTTCATTTGTATAATGAAGTATTTGGACCAGATGTCCCCTCAGGTCTCTTCCAGAGATTGATCTTAATTCCTATGATTTTCTATGAATCTATTATCATTCAGATTCATTTAGTGTCTGAGTATAGCTGATTGCACGAATGAGAAATATTCTTTCAATCTCAAATTCAGGGAGAGAAAAGGAAAATACTTTCTCTGAATGATAACAGCTGTTCAGAAGACATTAGGCTGAAGAAAGTAGTTTACTCAAAACTTCTTATTCCAAACTGCGAATCAGTTGCTCACTGTGCTGCATGGGACTGTTAGATGCCACTAGCAAATCTTTGAGGTTTGGAAGCTTAAGTAGTAATTACATGTACATTGAGAAGAGATAGGCAGCAGATTTTGCTTCAGTGCAATGCAGCCCTTATATTCAGAAGTAAATGGCTGCGTTGTTCTGGTTTCTTATGTCTTAGGAAGCACATTCTAAAGATTCCCTGAGTGCTCTGAGCAGTGCATTGGGAAGAGGTATGCAACCAAGGAGTTAATGCTTACACTTTAACTTTTCATCTGGCCTGTGGAACATAGAATTTGGTTTAACCTCTATGTTTATTTCTATTCCAACCAATGGAAATGAAAGGTTTGAGCAGATGCTTTAAGGATACCATATAGACGATTCACAAACTTTTGTGGTCAGTTTAGCTGTTCTAGTTGGGCCCAGTGACTCATTCTAAATTGGTCTTGTGTTCTTAAAATATTGTTTTGGTCTGGTCTTAAACCAAGCTGGCATGTCCATTGGTAACATTACTGGGCTTGGGGGGATCTCTCAAATGGGCTGCCCTTGTCAACCTTCTTCATTTTGGGGGATTGTTTTCATATAAAATATGGAGGAAAGAATATACATGTAAGTTACAGTTCTTTTGGAATAAGAAGGATTTCATTGAACTTGGTGTCATAGGACTTGAGTTTCAATTCTGGCTTTGCTAACTGTTGACCTTGGTCAAGTATCTTTACCTCTCTCTACCTTAGTTTCCTTATCCAAAAAATGAGAGGTTGGACTAAATGAGAACTTGGAGTTTTTTCCTAGCCCTAAATCTATGATTATGAGATTGATACATTAGCTCTTATTTGAAGTAGAACAGTTTAATTTTGTTAGAGAATTGAAGAATCTCGTCTGGCTCTTTTCAGCCGAACCCAGTTAGTAATGGGCAAGGTTACTCTGCACTTAAGAGATCAAAATATGGAATTAATATTCTGCAGGAAGCAATACCCTGCAGATGAGCCTCAAAATATTTTTTTACTGATTTAAATATAGTTTACAAATTGATATATAGGACTGGAATTTGTTTTTGTTTCAAATCTATGATTTCCTCAGTGTAAACTATTTCTAGCATAGAGATTTCCTTCAGAGATCAGATGGAAACAGTCAGTAGCAGAATCAGGATTTGAATTCTTTCTGCGGGCGTGGTGATGGTGATGATCACTGTAGCATGGCCCAAGCTAAGAAGGTTAGACAACTGAATGGGATGTGAATCACAGCCTGGACAGTGTGGTCTGCTGCTGCTGCTACCACTATTACTATGACTATTATCAAGTATAATAATAATAATAATAATAGCCAGCATAATGCTAATAATTACACTAATAAAATAAATGCTAATAAATAATGCAGTTATTTAAGACTTTCAAAATGATTTACAAATATCTCATTTTATCTTCACAAGCCCTCTGATGTAGATATTATTATTAAGCTCATTTTGCAAGTGAGGAAACTGAGGCAGTCAGAGGTTAAATGATTTGTCCAGGGATACCCAGCTAGTAGGGGCAGCTAGGAGGTACAGTAGATAGAGTGCCAGGCCAGGAGTCAAGAAGACTCATCTTCATGAGTTCAAATATTTACTCGCTGTGTGGTCCTAAACAAGTACCTTAATTTCATTTGTCTTAGTTTCTTCATCAGTAAAATGAACTGTAGAAGGAAATTTCAAACCACTCCAGTATCTTTGCTAAGAAAGCCCCAAAAGAGTTCACAAAGAGTTGGATACAACTGAAACGACCCAACAACAATGATACAGTTAAGAAGTACTTGAGGCTTGAACTTGGATCTTTCAGACTCCAGGTTCAACACTATTCATGGCAGTACCCACATATATCTGTTATGTACATAAAGAGGTAGAGTTCACAAGATTTGGCACCGATTTGTCTATTGGGAGGTGGGTTCAAGGCAAGGTAAGAGCAAAGATGATTAAGCTTTTAATCCTATTACCTGGAAAGAGGATGGTGAAGTCATTAATAGAAACAGGGAGTTTGGAAGAAGGGGCATCCTTTCCATCTTGATAGAAATTGGGCCTCAGTCTTTTCATCTATTAAATGAGGTGGTTGGACTCAACTGATCTCCAAGCTCTCTTCCAGCTCTAAATCTCTGGTCTTGTGATCCTAGAGGAAAGTATCTGTAATACTGAAAATTTCTCATGAAATCCCTGTTCAAACCACAGGGAATACCTGAATCCTACAGAACACAACCTGGAAATGATGTTTCTGTGTAAGGGCTTGGAGGAAAAGGTTGGTTTATCAAAGTCTACCTGTAACCACTGTGGATCTCTGGCTCTATAATGACTGTATCTACCCCAAGAGAAGTAGCATTGTGTACTGTAGAGAGAGGTGGCCGCAGAGTCAAACTGGCCTGAGTTCAAGCCCTGCCTTTGACACAAATTGGCTGCATGATACTGGTTGTCCCAACTGCTCAGGGTCTCCAATCACTCCCTAAAACTAGAAAGTTGGCACATGCTGATCTGATTTGGGTGAGGGAGTTCCCTCTGCCAATGAAATCATAAGACCTGCCTAGGGGGGAAAAGGAACCTTTAAAATGTGATGGACAGATAAAGACAAAAGTTCTATAGTAGGCTTGAGCAGATTAAAGAAAAGGAGTGTAAGTGGATAGGAGGTGACAATAAATTTAGTGACCACTCTGAGAGAATAATGCCGACTTTTATTTAGTTATCCCTTTACAAAATATTTCCATATTCAGTATTTCGTTTTTTCCTCCTCACAAGAATTCTGGGAGGTAGGTAAGTGCAAACATTCTTATTGGGCCCAATTTTGCAGTACTTAAAGCAAGTGCCAAGGTCACACAACTTAGAAGTGGTACAGCTTGGACTCGAAATTAAACTCTGGTCTACATCAACCCTGACCACTCTCTGCCACGTTGCCTCTCATAACCAAACTGGAGCCACTTTGCAGACACAAAACAATCTAGGGCTGAATCCATGGGGAAAGTTCAGGACTGTCCAACAGAGAGCTGTAAATACAGTTGTATCTCTCCTTTGAGATAAGATGGCATGGCAGGCAACAGGCATTTATTAAGTGATCATTATGTGCCAGGAACTTCCCTAACCATTGGGGTTGCAGAAACAAGCAATAGAAAGACTGCTCTTGCCCTTAAGAAGTTGAGACAGACAGACAGAGAGATAAAAGAGACAGAAGAGAGAAGAGAAGCAAAGTGAAGCAAAGAGAGGAAGAGGAGAAGGAGAGAGAGAGAGAGAGAGAGAGAGAGAGAGAGAGAGAGAGAGAGAGAGAGAGAGAGAGAGAGAGAGAGAGAGATGCAGGGGTAGAAGCACAGTTGGGAGGGGAATGAAAGATGGTTGACCTGATCCAGGCCCCAAAATGGAGGCCACAGAAGAAGCTCACTAATGGAAGAGGCATTTAGCATGGTAGAGAGATATTTCTCCCACTAAAAGAAGTTCCAGGTTGAGAAAGCAGTTGAACTATGATGAAGTGAAGAGAGTCAGAAGTACAGATGGGAGGGGAAGTGATCTGGATAGTGTTGTACTTCAGAGAAAAACCATGGCTATAAAAAGGGGCACTCTCCAACCAATACTTGAAAGTGACACTGTGGGAAAAGTGAGAAAGGAGGACTTGGTAAGTAGGCTACCATAAGAGCTAAGGCAAGACAGGGTATTGAGAGGAACTAGGATATAGCAAATGACCTTTGGTTTTACCTGGCTTGGGTTCAGATCCTGCCTCTGACACATATTGGGTATATGATCGTGAGCAAGTAAGTCAAATCGTCAGTGCTCCAGGCAACTCTCTAAGACTATAGAGTTGTATAGGAGCCAACTCAAATCCATGGGAGTTTCCTCATCCAGGAGTTCCCTATATCAATGGAAATGACAGGTCTAGTCTCCATCTTTATTTAGAGGTCAGTGCAGATTCAATTCATTGTAAAAAAAACATTTGCTAAGTTTGTAATAAGTACTGTACGAGGCAATGAGAGAGAGAGAGCAAAAATGGAACAGTTCCTGCCCTTTGTACACAGATAAGTAAATATCAAATATTTCAAAGTAAATACAAAGTAACTTTGGAGGATGGGAACTAGCAACTGCAGGAATAAAGAAAAGTCTCTTGTATGAGTTGATATTTGAACAAGCTTTCAAAGTAAGCTCAGAATTCTAAGAGATGCAGGGGAGGAGGGAGGTATTCCGCACATAATGAATGGTTTGTGCAAAGGCTTGGAGATGAGAGATGGAATCTGGGTAAATATAATTTCTATGGAATAAAACAGACAGAAGCTATATTGGAGAATATCCCGAGGAGCTTTGACTATAATAATGTTCATACCAAGAATCTTTGGAGCATATCCAAGTACTTAGAGAGAAAAAGAAAAGAAAAATGACATGGCCACTGGTGGTTCAACCGGCTTCTTGTCAATGTCTCAAAAAAGTCATTTGATCAAGGCATGAGAGAAAGGAGTCAGTGGAAATAAGAAATGGAGGTAAGAAAGTCTAAGAGAAGAAGCCATCAAGCATATTGAGTGGAAAGGAGTAGGCTCCCAATTGTAACAATACCAGTGTCAGGAATTGTAATAAGTGCTAGGGACAAAAGCAAAAACAGTTATTGTCCTCGTGGAGTTTACATTTGAATTGAGGAGACATGTACACATATATTTAAGATATTTCTAGATTATATGACAACTATGTGACGCGCTGGCTAGTCCTGGAGTCAGAAGGACCTAAATTCAAATCTGCACTCAATTACTAGCCCTATGTCTCTGGGAAAATCACTTAACCCTATTTGCCTCAGTTTCTTTATCTTTAAATGAGTCAGAGAAGGAAATGATAAATTGCTCCAGCAATCTTTGCCAAGAAAATCCCAAATGTGGTCATGAAGAGTCAGACACAATTGAAAGAATGAACAACAAGAACAACAAGGTAGAGATACAAGGTAGTTTCAGAGGAAGGAGTTGGGGTGGTGTGAAGAGCTCTAACAACTAAAGAAATCAGGGAAAATGTCTCTTGTAGGGGGTGGCACTTTAGCTGAGCCTTGAAGGAAGCTGGAGATTCTAAGATGCAGAGAAGGGAGTTTTCCAGACATGATATAAGGGTTACAGATGAATAAGTAATCAGACTTCCCTCTTTCTGCAGACATCATTGTCCTTCCAGTTTCCCAGGTTTGTAACCTTAGCATCCTCACTCTCCTTACCTTATGAGTCGGAAACATTTTCCTGATCTAGGTATTTTTATCTTCATAACATCTCTGACTCCTTCTCTCCTCTCATATAACTATCACCTCAGCTTAGTTCAGACCCTCATCTCCTCTCTCCTAGATTGTTGCAAGAACCCTCTAATCGATGCCCCAGCCCCTGGATACTCCAGGCCATCTTCAGAATATTGCTGCCAGAGGGATTTTCCTTGAGATCTGACCATGTGACTCCCCTACTCAATCAAATCCAGTGGCTTCCATTGCTTCCAGGATAAAATAGAAACTCTTCTGTTTAAGTTTTGAAGCCCTTCACAATGTGACTCCAACCTGTCTTTCCAGATCACTGGAACTCACTCTTCATTCTACATTTTGCTCTCCAGTGAAACTGACCTTCTCTCTGTTCTTAAGGTATGACACTCCATTTGTACCGAAATACCATCCCATATTCTGGAAATATGCTCCCTCCTCCCTCCCCTCTGTTTCATAGAACTCCTTCTCTGTCCCTTTAAGAAAAAATCAACAAGGGCATCTAGGTAGCTCAGTGGATTGAGGGCCAGGTCTAGAGACAGGAGGTCTTAGGTTCAAATCTGACCTCAGATACTTCCTAGCTGTGTGACCCTGGGAAAGTCACTTAGACTCCATTGTCTAGCCTTTACTTCTCTTCTGCCTACAAACCATTTATACAATATTGATTTTAAGATGAAAAGTAAGGGCTTAAATAAAAAAAATTTTCAAAAAGGAAAATTCAAGTAGGAGGTGGCCCAGTGGATGGAGAGCAAGGTCTAGAGATGAGAACTCCTGTATTCAAATGTGATCTCAGACTTTTCCTAGTTGTTACCCCCTTGGTCAATCACTTGACCCCCATTGCCTAGCCCTTTCGGCTCTTCTGCTTTAGTATTGATTCTAAGACAGAAGTTAGGGACTTAAAAAAAAAAACTAAATGCTAAAAAAAGGGAAAAAGTGAAGTACTTTCTTCTACATGTAGCCTTTCCTGATCTCAACTGCTAGTGCCTTCTATCCCAAACTCCTTTTTATTTAACTATGTTGTACATATTTGCATTTATTGTTTTTATATTATATGTGCATATATATAAATATTTATATAACTATTGCTTTTTTCCATTAAAATATGAGTTTTTGATGTTTCATTCTTTATACTTATATCTCTAGCACCTAGCACAGCACTTGGCACCTATGTTTGTTGATCGATTAACAATGATTAAGGAACATTTTAGTGAAGGGGATATTCTTGCCCACAAGATTGATATTAATGGCCACAATGAAGTAAACTTTCCTTAAATCTCTTTATTTTCTTTTGAAATCATTCTGACTTTTCCCATTATTTTTTACAATATTTAGTTACTTCTTCAATGACTATCCCAGATCACACACAAAGGCCTCCCGGAGAAGAACTGGGTCTTAATTAAAAAACATGTCTGAGAAATGAGCATTCCAACAATGAATGGAATGCACCAGCTGTGCACAACTTGAAACTCCTGGGAAAACTAAGATATGTCCTGTATAGCATGGCTCAAGAAACCAGTAATGGGAGCCTTTCACTTCCAGGTCAGTGATTTAAATCCACACAAATCAGGATTTAGAGAGCAAAGTGAAAGGAAATGATATCGGTCCTAAACATCCAATATGAGAATGGTTTTGAGTAGAACCTGGAGGAGGCTAGGTGGTTCAGTGGATAGAGTGCTGGGCCTGGAGGCAGGAAATCAGTCAGGAAGACCTGAGTTAAAATCCAGCCTCAGACACTTACTAGCTATGTAACCCTGGACAAGTCACTTAACCTCTGTTTGTCTTAATCCACTGGAGAAGGAAATGGCAAACTACTCCAGTATCTTTGCCAAAAAAGTATAGTCCACAGGGTCAAGAAGGGTTGGACATGACTGAACAGTCGACTGAATAACAGCAACAAAATCTGAGTAGAACCACATGCTCTCCATGCTCATATTAGCAGATGGGTTGAGGAATGAATGGGCAAGGGTTCTGACTATTTTCTACTCTTGAAGGCAACTGGCAATTGAATAGGACCACGACCAAGGAGAAAAATTTCTGTTTCTAGAATGGAAATTCCTCAAGATTAGGAATTGTTTTGTTCATTGTATATGTATTGCAGATGCTTGGCATAGTGCCTGGAATACAGTATGTGCTTAATAAATGTTTGTTGATTTGCTGATTAATTGTTGCTTCAGCTTAAACTATAGGTAAATAAAGTTTCCTCAACTCCATCTATTTAACTAGTTAACATTCACTCTATTGATTATTCTTTTAGATATAAAGGCTCTACTATGTGCAATGTAGTGTTCTGGGTGATAACAGAGTTGTTTCCTTGCTTTTCTGTTGTATTCAATTCATTATGATCCCATTTGGGGTTTTCTTGGCAAAGATCCTGGAGTGGTTGGCCATTTCCTTCTCCAGCTCATTTTACAGATGAGGAAATGAAGATAAACAAGGTTAAGTGACTTACCTAGGGTGACACAGCTAGTAAGGGACTGAGGCTGAGGCCACATTTGAATTAGAGAAGATGAGTCATCATGATTGCAGGTCCATTACTCTATCCACTCTGTTACCTAGATGTCCCTAAATACAGAGGAGAGTCAATGATAAAACAAAAGAGTTTATAACCTAGCAGAGATGGTAAGATATATTTCTTTTGATAGGTGGCACAGTGGATAGAATATAAGCTTAAGAATTTAGACTTACTACCTTTGTGACTCTGGGCAAGAGAGTTAACCCTTGTCTATCTCAATTTCTGCATTTGTAAAATGGTGGTTATAATAGAACCTACCTCACAGAGTTATTGTAAGGATAAAAACTGAATAACATGCATAAAGTGCTTTGCAGATCTTAGAGTTATACACATAATTATCATTTGAAAGACCAATGATGTTATCAGTATGAATATATCCTCTACCTTTTCAAAGCCTACATTTGAAATACTCTCACATCTTCCTCTCCTCTTATTTCTAGCTTACATTACTCTATTATAGGACCCCCCCATCATCACCCATCTGGACCTGATAGATTTTCCCACCTCCATTTTCTCCCTTTTCCAGTTTGTCCTTTCATATTGCTGCTAAAAGAAAAAAAAATCTGTTCATAGATTCAACTGTGTCCTTGTTGTTGCTGTTCAGTTATTTAAATCATGATCCCATTTGGGGTTTTCCTTTTCTTTTTCTTTGGAAAATTTTATTTAATTAATTAATTTAGAATATTTTCCCAAGGTTACAAGATTCATGTTCTTTCCCTCCCCTCCTCCCCAGCTCCCCCCATAGCCAATTCGCAATTCCACTGAGTTTTACATGTGTCCTTGATCAAGATCTATTTCCATATTATCAATAATTGCACTAGGGTGATCACTTAGAGTCTACATCCCCAATCATATCCCCATAGACCCATGTGATCAAGCAGTTGTTTTTCTTCTGTTGTTCTGCTCCCACAGTTCTTTCTCTGGATGTGAATAGCATTCTTTCTCACAAGTCCCTCAGAATTGTCCTGGGTCATTGCATTGCTACTAGCAGAGAAGTCCATTACATTCTATTCTACCACAATGTATCTGTCTCTATGTACAATGTTCTCCTGGTTCTGCTCCTTTCACTCTACATTAATTCCTGGAGGTCATTCATTTGGGGTTTTCTTGGCAAACATGCTAGACTGGTTTGCCATTTCCTTCTCTAGCTCATTTTATAGATTGAGAAACTAAGTCAAACAGGCTTCAGTGACTTGCCCAGGACCAAATAGCTAATAAGTCCCTAAGGCTAGATTTGAACTCATATCTTCCTGACACCAGACATGAGACTCTATCCACTGTACCATCTAGCTGCTAGTCATATCATTTTTTAAAATTTATCCTTGGCTCCCATTGCCTACCAAGTATGATTCAAATTCTTACCATCCTAAGGCCTCTCTAATCTAGGTTTTTAGTCTAATGTCTTTCTACTCTATTCCACAAAGCCAAACTAGACCATTTTTTCTGTTTGTAAATTCAGTATCCATAACACTATCTTATATACAGTAGATGCTAAATAAATGTTTATGAAATCAAATTAACTACTATCTGTCCCATCAAAGTCAAATCTGTTGTTTCCTATGTCTGTGAAGCCTCCTTATACTTTTTCATCTGGTGAATTTACCACTCATATTTTTTCCTTTTTTTATCAGTCATATTTTAAAGCCCAATTTAAATACTTTAACATCAGTTTTAGACCTTCTCTGATCCCCTTTCTCCTTAGTCTTGGTCTATACTTACTGGTACCATTGTGTATTGTATCTCCCAGTGTTGGGAATTCTTACATACCAGGATTGTAAACTCCTAGAAGGCAGGAACAGTCTTATCTAAGCTTTATTTATCCCTTAACACCTAAGAAAATTATCTATAAATGATTGCTTCATAAATGTGCCTCAAAGGAAAGAATGGATCACATTCTTCCAAGTTAAAAAAAAAAAGGAATTGCAAAATTCTTTCTTTTCAACCACATAATTGTCAGTTTCCTACCCTTTGCTATGCTCTTATGAAGACTAACAGTCAGGTTCTTTTTTTATTTCAGAGGAGACTGTAAAAAATGAAATTTCCTAGTAAAGAAGATCTTGCCAATACATCTATAATCTTGTATATTACACACTCTCCAAATATTTGTTTCTGTCACCTAAGACTCTGCTTTTGTATACTAAGAATTTGCTAGAGAAATATTCTACTTTATTATACTTTACACTGCAGAGAAAAGTGCCTCCACCTTTCCTTTTATGATCAAGACCCAGTTTAAACTTTAAAAACAAAACAAAATCAAAAAATTACAATGAAACAAAAAAAACCCTCAAAATATTCAGGAGCTCTAAAAATGTTATTTTGGGGAGCCTATCTGGAACAGGATGTAACCATCATCAGCCAGAGGAAACTCAGTTGAGAGAAATTCTTGATAAATATTTTGTGTGCTTTACAGATCAAAGGAAACCATTTATTGAAGGAAAAGATGGAAGTATTTGATGAGGTCCTTCTGCAGAATCCCCAGTAAACAGGATAAGCCCTATCAATGAAGGCTTCAGTGCAGTCAGGCCAGCAGTCCAGGGGAACAATGGAGCAACAAGAATAGGGGGTGGTGAGGAAAGAGAATAGGGCTTGACAAGATTTTCTGCCAAGAGAATGACCAGTAAACAGGATTACTTGTAATGAGATTATCAACATGGAACTCTAGGCTCAGACTGGAGATTTAAATGTTGCATAAGGGAGAGACACAAGAGCATTTTGAAAAGTGAGAGAATTGCTTAGCAAGGGTATTTGAGACATCTCTGCCCTAACATCCCTTTCACAGGAAAAAAAAAAAAAAGCTTATTTAATGCCTTCTGGGAGTGAAGATTTATTCATCATGGAACTTGGCTTTTTAAACTTGATTTAAAATGTAGTTTTAGGTAATCCACTTCATCTCTCACCTACTTCATTCATAGAACAATGATAAATAAAGCAAGAGTTTCAGAAATTCAATTCACCAGTTCATAGACTTCTTAAATCTAGACCTGAAAGGGACCTCAGAGGCCATCTTAAGCCAATATCCTTTTTTTTATAGACGAGGAAACTGAGGAAACTGAGGCCTAGGAAGACTAAGTCAGTCAACTAAAATTTATTAGGTGACTACTATGTGCCAGGCAAGCATACTAGTGCTGATGATACAAAGATAGACAAAGACAAAAACAAAACCTGGTCCAAGGTCACACGGGTAGTAATCAAGGATGGCATTTCAGCTGAAGACCTAGGGCTCCCACTCAATTCAAAAAGTATCTATTAAATGACCCCTGTTTTTAATATACTCTGCTCAGTCTTGCCAATGACTATATATATATATATATATATATGCTATATCTATCTATCTATCTATCTATATCTATCTATCTATCTCTCTATCTATCTATCTATAGATATATTTCTGTTTTTTAAGGGGCTTACATTATACTGGGAGGATAAAACTTATCCACAAATAATTGTAATACAAGGTAATTTGAGGATGCAAATTGAGAGGAATAGTAGATCAGAATTTTCACTGGAGTGATATTTGAGTTGAGCCTTGAAGAAACATAAGGATGCTAAAATGTAAGAGAAAAGAGTAAATTCCAGACACTGCCCCAACCTCTGTGCTAATCTTGGACTCTGTCTCTGGGTTCTATAGCTCTGATAAGTGAGCTTTCTCTTTATGTTGCTATGAAGCTATAGGCTTCTAGACCACTTCCTTATGGTGTCCACATCATGAGCCATTGCCTAAGTGCTCTCCCCTGGGCTGTATGGGATATTCACAGAGGACTAGCATCTCTGTTGTGAGGGTTTCCTAAGCCCTTTTCAGGGCTGTTCATTCACCTCTGGTGTTCACCCTTCACCCAACCTGTGACTCCCAGAAACTATAGAATGTGCAGCATCCACATCCTAGCACTGGACATTGGGCTAACCAGGTTGAGGGCAACTTACAGGCCTCAAATCTGTAGGTGAGTTAAAGGGGTTGTCCCCTTTCTTTCCAAGCATGGGAAGACTCCCCTGGTTAAATGGGCAGATGAGAAAAATTCATTCCAAGGGCCATAAAGGTGACAGAAGTAGGCACTGTAGAGTGCTTAGAGTTTGGTCAAACATCAAAGATGCCAAGGTCATCTCCTGCCTCCCAGGCCATCACTAGTCATCTTGACTTTTGTCTTGCCACTGGTCTTTGATGACACTGGAAGAGTGTGAGACTAATGATTTTGTGCAATTCTTCCTTTTTGAATACAATCCATTCTCAAATCAAGGCATCACTCAGTGATATCATTGGTCCTCTTTGAAATGAAGGATGAACAACAACTTTCGCCTTTATTTCCTGGATCCCCATATAAATCTTTCCCTTTTAGAATGGAAGCTCTTTGAAAGAAACACAAAAAAATATTATTTTATTTGTAACTCACAGCAACCCTGAGAAGGAACTATTATTATTATTATCCTATTTTACAATTGAGGAAACTGAGTCAGAGATTAAGTGACTTGCCCAGAGACACAAAGTTAAAAGTGTCTGAGGCAGAATCTGAATTTGGGTCTTCTTGATGCCAGACTTGGCACTCTATCCACTATACCAAAGAGAGCAGCTGAGTGAATTTTTTGTATTTGCAGTGCATAGTACAATATTGAATGCATAGTTAGCTTAATAATTGTTCTAGCTATCTATATCTATCCATGTATCTATGTATCTATCTGTCTCATCAATTAATCTCTCTCTCTCTCTCTCTCTCTCTCTCTCTCTCTCTCTCTCTCTCTCTCTCTCTCTCTCTCTCTCATCTATGCCTGTCCATCATCTAGCCACCTATCTATTTATATCTTCAGGTTCTTTGACTCTGAATCCAGGACTCTTTCCACTGAACTATGTTTCCTTTCTCTATTGTGCTCCCTCTTTTGTTTTTTAAAGCCCATATCTTTGGACGTAGCATCAGTTCTAAGATATAAGAGCAGCAAAGGTTAGGCAATTGAGGTTAAATGACTTGCCCTCGGTAGGAAGTGGTAGGAAGTGTCTGAGGCCATATTTGAATCCTGACACTCTCCACTATGCTACCTAGCTGCCCTCTCCTTTATCCTTGAAGTGATTTTTAGACCATATTCAATGCTTTGAAGCCATATAGTAATCATTGCTCTGACCTACTTTTCAGCTTTATTACTATACACATGCATTACTACCTTTTATATACTCCAGTAAAACTAATTTTCTTACTCTTTTTCACATAAAACATTGTCTCCATACCTTTGCATACTCCTCTGTCATGCCTGTTGTGTAGCCCCTTTTCATCTCTACCTCTTATAATTTCTAGTTTCTTTCTTTATATAATTTATTTTAGATTTATTTGTTTGTTTGTTATATTAAAATACCCACTTAACTCCCTCCTTCCCTTCTCCCCATCAGAGAAGGCATCATTGACAAAAAGATATGTATATATGTAAAACTGTTACTATCAGTTTTCTCTGGAGATGGACATAAGCAAGTCATTCTTCAGATAATATTTCTGTTGCTATATATAATATTCTATTGTTTTTGCTCATGACTTTATGTAGTTCTTTCCATGTTTTTCCAAAATAACTTGTTTGTTATATATATTTCAAACCCTTACTTTCTATCTTAGTAACAATTCTAAGATAGAAGGGAAAGGTTAAAAATAGGTTAACTAACTTGCCTAGGATAACCCAGCTAGGAAGTTTTGAGACCAGATTAGAACCCAGGCAATCCCAATTCCAGGCCTGGTGCTTTATCAACTTTGCCATCTAGCTGCCCCTTCTAGTTTCTTTCAAAGTTCAGCTCAACTACATTCTTCTACATGAAACTTTTCCCATGATTCTAATCACCAGTGTTCCCCCACTCAAATAACTACTTTGCATTTTTGTTTTGTATATTTAGATGTGTACTTGTTATCTTCCTATAGAATGTAAGCACCTTGAGAGCAGGGATTATTATATTTATGTCCTCGTATCTCTAGGGCAGGGGTGTATGGGGTGCTCAGGGAGGGGTAGTATCTCTGGTATGGAGGGCTTGTCGTGCCCTCCTAGGACAGCTCTCCAGCCACTGACCCCCACATGACACCCAGTTCTCACTTGTGGCTCCCAGTAGCTGCTAGCATGCGGCAGTGGCCACACCCCGGGCAACGGCTTCGACAGGCCGGCTAAACCTTGTGAGGGTAGCCATCGGGTCATTGACCCCTGGTGAACCAGGGCTTTGCTCACCCAGCATGTGAAGACTGCTTCGGCGGAACAGACGGAAGAAACCAACAAGAAGGTTCAACGGCTGAGAGGGCGACGCAGCAAAGCACTGTGGAGTGCTTAGGGCGTGTTGGAGCACAAAAGACAACATGGCCATCCAGTGCAGCTGAGGAAGTCTCCAAGGGTATCAATTTTTCATGCCACTGGACCCAGTTTTCCAATGCCGAGAGAGTGAGACTGTCTCTGTGCATCGACTTTTCCATTTAAATCTCCTTCTCGCACAAGTGTTTTTGTGCACACTCATCTATCATAGATGAAAACGCACAAAGACAATCGTCATCCTCGGTTACCGAGAGACTACTACTACTTCCACTACTATCTCTAGAGCCTAAGGCACAGTGGCTGGCAAATAGTAGTTGCTTAATAGATTCAGACTTATTGATCACCCAAATAATACCACTGTTAAGATGGGCTTTTAAGCCATTCCTATAGGAGCAGCTAGGTGGTTCAGTGGGATATAGAAGGTTTTATGTCACTTTCCTGCATCTCATCTGTACCAATGATACCTTAGCTTGACTTAGGACAGCCCAGGGGTCTGTCCACTGTTTCTGCACTTGTCTGTTGAAGGCCAGTTCCTCAGATACTTAATCCTTGAGTATGGTGTAGACATTCTTGACCTTGTTAAACTAAGTAGGGTAGAGCAATGTAGAGTTCCCAAGACCTGATTCTGTTAAACCAAGTATCTCCATTGTTACTAATCAGGAGATAGCTAAATCAGATCTTCTAAAGTACTGTCTGAGTAGGGTGGAGTAGTTTTAAAATTCACACAACTCCAGGTCTGGGGTCAAAAAGAAAGACCAGGGTTCAAATATGAGCTCAGATACTAAATAGCTTTGTGACCCAGGCTAAAAATAAAATGGGCTTTTAAGCTATTCTCAAATAGATAAATGGTTCTCAGGACTGCAAGATATTAAAACCACCTGAAAGAATACTCCAAATCATAAAAAAATAAGAGAAATTAAAATCAAAGCAACTTTGAGGCTTTATCTCACTCCCAGCAAATTGATGAAGATGACAAAAGATGGGAAATAGTCAATAGTGGAGGGATTTTGGAAAGATAGGCACAGTAATGAATTATGGGATCATAAATTGGTTCAACCATTCTAGATAGCAATTTGGAATTTTGTAAAGAAATTGACTACAGAAAGTGACCCAGGTCAATGTAGGTCAATGACAAAAAAGAAAGTTGTCATCTACTCCAAAATATTTATAATGTCATTTGTATTGGTAGCAAGAAACTAGAAACAAAATAGATGTTTATCTCTGGAGAAATGCCTAAACAAATGATGCTACATTATGAAATGAAATGGAACATTACTGTGCTATAAGAAATGTAGAATATGATGACTTCAGAAAGGCATGGGAAGACCCATTGGCCTGATACAAAGTATCCGTTGATAGAAAGATACAAAGGATACAAAAAAAGTAAGCAGAACCAGAAAAACTATATACATAATGACAGAACTCACTGTCCTTATCCCAAACCCTCCTTGCATTCAAATTTCTCTATTACTATCAAGGGCACCACCATTGTTACAGAGAAACTATTTAGCTCCATTGTTTTATAAAGTATGAAAGGGTGAGATAGCTGATAGCCCTACCTTGAATTTATTTGAATTATAGGACAGAATATATAACCTTTACTTTATAGAACTCTTTCCTTCCCTTACATTAGAAATAAGTATGGTAGAGTTATGCAGTGGTTCCTAACATTTGGACTATTAATTAGTCAATTAATTAGTAATCTTTTGCATTCTTTTCTTTTTAAATTCACTCATTCACTGAGAAAGCAAGTGAGATGATATCAGTTATACATGTGAAATCATGCAAAATACATTTCCATATTATCCATGTCACAAAACAAAGCAAAAAAAGCAAGAAAATTAAACTTCAATTTGCATTCAGAGTTCATCAGTTCTTTCTTAGAGGTGAATAGCATTTTTTTAAATCATGAGTCCTTTGAAATTGTCTTAGATCAAATCTTTCACAATTGATCATCATTACAACATTGCTGTTATTGTGTACAAAGATCTAGTTCTCCCTTCATTTTTCATCATGTCATAAGTTTTACCCCATTTTTCTGAAACCAGCCCTCTTGCCATTTATTATCACATAATAGTATTCCCTCACAATCATATTTCACAACTTGTTCTTCCACTGCCTAATTAATGAGCATCTTCTCAAGTTCCAATTCTTTGCTACCACATAAAGAGTTGCTATAAATATTTTTGTACATATAGGTCCTTTTTCTTTTATCTCTTTGCGGTGCCCACCTAATAATTATACTGCTAGATCAAAGGATATAAAATTATCTAATTTCATAACTCTTTGTGTAAAGTTCCAAATTGTTCTACAGAATGGTTGGACCAGTTCATTACTATACCAACAATGAATTAATGTACTTATTTTCCCTCATCCTCTCCAGTATTTATTTCTGATAGTGTGAGGTAGTACTTTAAAGTTGATTTAATTTACCTTTCTGTAATCAATAGTGACATAACATTTTTGTAGCTTTGATTTCTTTAGAAAATTGTCTTTTCATATTCTTTGACCTTTTATCAATTGGGGAATGGGTCTTATTGGTTTTTTTTTTTATATTTGACTCAATTCTCCATAAGTTTGAAAAATGGGGCCTTTATCAGAGAAACTTGCTATAATTGTTTGGATATTATTTCATTATGTATGGTACCTTTTAGCAAAATACAATTTTTCTGATTATCTCTTTTAACAGGATCTAATTTTCCTTTTGCTTTGTCTGAGATCATGATGGCTACCTTTGCCTTTTTTCATTTTGGGTTTTTTTTGTTGTTTTTACTTCAGTTGAACCATAATAGATTCTACTTCAAACCTTTATTTTAACTCTGCATGTATCTTTCTATTTTAGGTTTATCTCTTGTAGAAAATATATTGTTATATTCTAGTTTCTAATCCATCCTATTTATTTATCTTCTCTCTGTTTGTTTTGTCCCTCCTCTGAAGACTATTTTGTTTCTGACTGCTGTCTCCCTTAATCCACATTCCCTTTTATCACTCTTCTCCTATATCTCTTATCTTCTTACCTCCTCATTTCTCTGTTGGATATAAGATTTCTATACCCAACTGAGTATGCTTATATATTCATCTCTCTTTGAACCAATCTCAATGAGAGTGAGGTTCGAACATTGCCTCCCTCCCCATACTTCCCCCTGCATCATAAAAACTCTTCCTTTCATACATTTTTTGCATGAGAAATTTTCCTCATTCTACCTCTCCCTTCCCACTTCTAGTGTATCCCTCCTCAATAGTATAATTTTTTTTAAAATATCATCCAATATAATCTTCTTTCACCCTCTGTGTAAACTCCTTCTAACTTCCCTAATATTATCAAGTTCTTAGGAGTTACATGTTTCATCTTCTCCTAGAGGAATGCAAAGAGATTAACTTTATTAAGTTCCTTCTGATTCTTCTTTTATGTTTATGACTCTCTTGAGTCTTCTGTTTGAAAGTCAAATTTTCTATTCAGTGGTCTTTGATCAGGAATACTCGGAATCCCCTTATTTCATTAAATATCAATTCTCTCCCAGTGGAAGGCTTATCCTCTGTTATTACTGGGTAGATTATTCTTGGTTGTAATCCTAGCTCCTTCATTTTCTGCAATATCATATTCTAAGCCCTCCACTGCTTAAATGTGAAAGCCACTAAATCTTGGAAGATCCTGACTGTAGCTCCATGATATGTGAATGGTTTCTTTCTGGCTGCTTGCAATATTTTATCCTTGATCTAGGAGTTCTAGAATTTGGCTATAATATTCTTGGAAGTTTTCATTTTGAGAACTCTTTCATGAGGTGATTTGTGGATTCTTTTAATTTCTATTTTACCCTCTGGTCCTAGAATAGCAGAGCAGTTTTCCTTGATAGTTTTTTTTAAAATATGATGTATAGTTGTTTTTTGTTTGTTTATTTACATCACCATGGCTTTCAGATGTCCAATAATTCTTAAATTTTCTCTACTAGATCCATTTTCCATGACAGTTATTTTTACTTCTTCTTTTGGTTGTTTTGGCTGTTTTATTGTTCCTTGAAGTCTTGTGGAGTCATTAACTTCCAGTTACTGAATTCTAATTTTTAAGAAATTATTTTTTCGGGGAAGTTTTGTACCTCTTTTTTTCCATTTAGCCAATTCTTTTTAAAAAGTTCTTTCTTTTAGTGAACTTTTGTGGCCCCCTTTTTTACTACCATTTCTATTTTGTTTTTCAAGGTGTTGTTTTCTTTGATATTTTTTGTTCCTCTTTTACCAAGTTGTTAATTCTTTCAATAAATTTTTTTCAACATTCTCATTTCTATTCCCAATCTTTCCTTTGCCACTTTTATCTCTTTTTTAACTCTTCCAGGAATTTTTGCTGACCTCAGGCCCTATTAGCATTTTTTTCTTTGAAGCTTTGCTTTTAATTGTTTTTACATTCTTGCCTTCATCTACGCTTATGCCTTGGTCTTCCATGCCACATAGTAGCTTTTTGTGGTCACATTCTTTTTGTTGTTGTTGTTTATTAATTTTCTCAGCATATTTCTTCACTTTGAACTTTATATTAAAGTTGGGCTCTACTCATGCAGGGGTGGAGAGGCACTATGCCAAGCTTTAATCTTTTTCATGTCACTGTTTTCAGAGTTATTTCTAGGGATCTATAAGTTTTGCTGCTTCTAAGGGGATGTGTGGTCCACAAGGCAGTGTTTCCAAGAGAGGTATGATCACTACTCTCCTGGTCTGAACTTTTGTCTTTACTCAGGAAGGGTCCTTGATTCCCTGCAGCTACAAGTACTAGAGATCTTCTTGACCCTAGAATTGTAAATAGGTCCCCAGATCTCCTGTAACCACACTCTTCTTAACCCTATAACTGTGACCTGCTCCCTTGTCATAGTCATAGTCACTTCTATTTGCCTTGGAATTGTGACCCAGAACTATGTATGGGCAATAAAGTTGCCAATCAACACCAGCTATACCCAGTGCCAGTAAAGGGTCTGTTATAATCTCTTTCTGACCAAATGTCCTATCCACCTACCTTTTTTGGACTAAGAGCTCCGGAAGCTGCTGCTGCTATCAAGGCAGCCCCCAAGGCTCAAGCTCACTGTTGGTGCTCCTGACACAGTCTGAGGCTACTCCCACACAGGTGTCATAGACTTCTTCTATCAACTTTCTAAGTTGTCTTTGGCAGGATAAATGTCTCCCTCTGAACTTTTGTTGGCTCTGCCTCTCCAAAATTTTATTTGAGGCATTATTTAAAGTTGTTTGTGGGGGAAATGTTGGGAGAATTCACCTGGACCCAATCCTGTACTCCATCATCTTGGCTCCACCTCAGATTATTTTATTCTCTTTTAAAAAAACTCTTACCTTCAGTTTAGAATTGGTTCCAAGGCAAGAGGGAGGTAAAAACTAGACAAAGGGTGTTAAGTGACTTGCCCAAAGTCACAGATCTAGGAAGTACCTGAGGCCACACTTGAACCCAGGACTTCTTGTCTCCAGGTCTGGCTCTCTATCCACTTAGCTACCTGCCCTTTTAAAAATACAATTTCAAGTTGTTTTTCATAATGTTCATACCAGTTTCACAGATTTATCAATACTGTGCCTTTCTTTTTATTGACCATTTATATTTTTGTCATTTTTACCAATTTGTTGACTCTAATATGAAACTTCAGAATTATTTTTATTTGTATTTCTCTAATCGTTAATAGTTTGGAGTAACATTGAATATCATTGTTAATTGTTTCCAATTTTTCATCTGAGAATTAGTTCTTCAATTTTTTACTTTTTCATTAGAGAATGATTATATGGTATTATTATTAATATTAATTGATCATTATTAATAATATTAATGTTAATTAATAAAAGCATTATTAATTCTCTAAATATTTACAAAATCCTTATCAGAGATATTTGATTCAAATATTTTTCCAATTAACAGCTGAGCTTTTCTTATCCTATCTGCATTGATTTTGTTCTTGCCAATAATTTTTAATTTGTATGGGGGCAGCTGGGTGGCTCAGTGGATTGAGAGCCAGGTCTAGAGATGGGAGGTCCTAGGTTCAAATTTGGCCTCAGGAACTTTCTAACTATGTGACCCTGGGCAAGTCACTTAACCCCCATTGCCTAGCCCTTATCACTCTTCTGCCTTAGAACCAATATGCAGTATTGATTCTAAGACTGTAGATAAGGGTTTAAAAAATACTTCTGGAATGATTTATTTTTATGTCTTGTGATCACTTTCATGTCTTATTTGTTTGAGCTTCCCCCAAGTATAGTTATGAAAATATTTTTTTTCTCTTCTAATTTTTTTTAATGCTATGAATATCGATATTGGACTTCTTTTGGCCTATGGTATAAGATGTTGATCTAAGCCCAATTTCTGCCAAACTGTTTTCCATTTTCCCCAGTAGTTCTATCAAATAGGAACTTCTCTCCCCAATAATTGAGGTTTTCAAATTTATCTAGAACTAATTGGGTTGCTAACTTGATGTCTGATTCTTTCTCATGTAGTTTGTTCTTCTGATTGACTTTTTGATATTTAAACCTATACCAACTAGTTTTGGTGTTTATTGCTCTGTCATATAATGTGAGATTTGAAAGTACAATTTATGAGTCAATTCTACCCCCTCCCATTTTCCTTGAGATTCTAAACTTCTTGTCTTTGAAATGTATTTTCTTTTTAAGATTTTTTTCCAATTCTATCCCTTGATAAGTATGCTTTTAGGATTTTTGTAACTCCAAGTGTCCTTTCATTTGTGAATGTAAATGAGCTGATTTTGATTAGAAAGAGTATACATGGAAGGCAAAACTAGGTGGCTTAGTGGATTGAGAGCCAGGGCTAGGGACAGGAAGTTTTGAATTCAAATATGACCTCAGATACTTTCTAGCTGTGTGACCCTGGACAAGTCATTGAACCCCCATTGCCTAGCCTTTAGTGCCTTTCTGCCTTGGAACTAATATACAGTATTGTTTTTAAGATGGGAGGTAAGGGTTAAAAAAAAAAGGAAGTGTATATCTGCATGAACACAATGGTAACTGCTAGCTGGCCTATCTCATAGATACAAGACACCCTGACATAAGGCATACCACAGAAAAGACCTTGATGGAATGTCAATTTGTTAACTGAATTAGTGTGATAAAAAACAAGAGTTCTTAACTTTTTGAGGGGCCATTGTTCTTGTTGATAGTCTGGTGAAATCTATGGAGTACTACTGAAAAATATTTTTACATTCATAAGATAAAATATAAAGAAAAATTATGTTGAAATACAATTATTAAAATATATTTTTGAAGTTCACAAATCCCAGGTTAAGAATCTGCTTTAGAGTTCATTTAAAGGCTCAGGACAGCTAGTAATTAAAATTTAAAGGCAGGAAATGAATAGACTCAATCAAAACAGACTTTGTTTTGCCTCACAGCCACTTATAAGCTCAGGATAGCAGAGGAGTGAAAGTTTTAAGGAAAGTTTCTCAGAGTACAGCTAAGACTAATAGAACAAGCCCCCAATTCAATGAGAACAAAATTCAAGTTAGCCATAAGGTGAGATCAAATTCTTTCTCCTCTTCCTCTTCCTCCTCTTTGCCCACACAATCAATCATAATGCTCAAATATCCCAATGCATAGTTCTTGGAGTGAAGGCAATAGATGATACCTAGCTTGCCCACCGATCATTCCCCTAGGACCCTAGTGCTCAGGAAAAACTGATTGGTTGAGCCTTTTTCACATGCAAGCCAAGGGAAAACTGGGAAACCATATCTGCTCCTTTTTTCACAGCAACTCACAAGAATTAATTCCTAAGTTATCATTTCTATCAGAGGAAAGAGAGCCCACTCCAACAAGATCCCTATTCCTTGAAATGTCAAAGAAGCTATTCCATTGTCAGGCCATTTTGGAAAGAAGTTGACCTAATGGCCCCAAAGTGTTAAAAGTACTTCCCTAAACAAATGACTTACAGTCAGGGAATGATTTAGCACAGGAAGAAATGTAGTTCCCCATCTAATTTATAAGCATAAGAGTTTTATAAACCTCAAAAACCCCTTGATGAGCACTCAGAGGCACGCCTACTTCTTTTGGATGGAAGTGGATCAAGTGGGCAAAAAAGCTTTAAAAATTACAAACAAAATAATAGTAGGAACACTTTAATCAATGCAACATTTTCTTCCTAAAGAACTCAATACATTATCCCGACATTGAGCCTGAGGCTACCATTAGAGTAATAGAAGCATATAATTTTAGAATTATAGAATATCAGGGAAAAAACCCAAAAGCTATCATTTTCCAAATGAGGAAACTACCTTCCCATGGAGCCTCCAATATTTACTCTTTCCATCTTTTATCACATCCACCACTTTGAGAAGTGTGAAATTGCTTCAGAGTCGTTTTAGCTTGTATTTCTCTTATTATTAGTCATTTGGATCAATCTTTCATATGGTAGTTAGTAGTTTGTAATTCTTCTCTTGAGAACATCATATAGTTCAATCACCTGTCTGATGGAGAATGCCTCTTTGTCTTTTATATTTGTGTCAATTCCATTTATGTGGTATATCACACTCAAAAAAAACTGACAGTTCTTTTCTAAACAATTGCTTTTTTCTTATTATAGTTGTATTGATTCTGTTGTATAAAGCTTTTAAATTTCATACATTTGAATTTTTTTTTTAGCCTTCAAGACCCACTCTACTTTTTATTTATTTAACACTGTTGATAGAGCTATGAATTTGTCCAGCCATTCTGGAAAACTAATTTGGAACCATGTAATAAAAATCACCAAACTGTTCATACCCTTTGATTCAGTAATCCCTACTTCTATGCAAATGTCAATGACAGAGAGAAAAATCCCATGTATAATAATATCCATACAGTATTTTTTGGATTAGAAAAACTGAGGAAAAGTGATTAATGATTCAAAAGTAGCTCAATAGCTTCAAACACTTCCCAGTTGTGTGATCCTGGGCAAGTCACTTGGCCTCAATTACCTAGCCCTTAGCACTCTTCTGTCTTAGAACCAATTTTCAGTGTCAATTCTAAGATAAAAGGTCTTTAGAGAAGGTAAAGATTAATAAAAAGAAAAGAAAAATGGCTCAATAAAATGGTATATGAATGCAATGAAATTTTTCTGGACTGTAAAAATAATAAATGTGAAGAATTGAGAGAAACTAGGGAAGACTTGTATGAATCGATGCAGAGTACAATACACAGAACCAAGGAAAGGTACACAACTACAACTACAATTATGTAAGTAACAATTAAAGCACTAAATTCAATGAAATGATCAATAATGATTCTAGAAGACTGATAATGGAACATTCTTCCCTACTCTGTGTTAAAAATGTAAGTGCAAAATGTTATGTATATTATCATTTGTGGTCATTGTGTCAGTTTATTTAGCTTAATCAAAAGTAGATGGGGTCGGGGGCTAGCAATGATAGAGCTCTGGGTCTAGAATTAGGAAGAGAAGTTCAAATCAGGCCTAAAACATTTAATCTTGGGCAAGGCATAACCTCTCTCTGCTTCAGTTTCCTCATCTGAAAAATAGGGATAATAATAGCTACTATTTACCACAGTAAGAATCAAAAGAAATAACATTTGTAAAGAAAGTACTTAGCACAGTACCTGGCACATAGTAGGTATTCAATAAATTCTTGTTTCTTTCCTTAATTGTATGTTTTGTTACAAGAGAGGATTCTGCAGGAGGTAGCAGAGGAAAGAGTTGGGAAATGACAACATTGTTAAGAAAAGTGCCAAAAAAAACCCTTTCTAGAATGAAACTTCATTAAAAATAAATACATTTCTCCTCTATGTTTTTCATTTGATTTCATTTCTTTTCAGCAGTTGCTGCTTTAAACATTAATGCTTAAAAATTTGATTCCTCAAATTGATGACAGCTTATCATTAATGAAATACTATTGCTCCATGACAAATGAAGAATGTTAGGAATTTAGAGAAATTTGGGAAGATCTATGAAGCAATGAGGAGCAAAATAATCAGAACCAGGAGAACAATAATAATAATGACTAGCACTTATATATCAGCTTTAGGTTTTCAAAGCCCTTTAATGTTATTCCATTTAATCCTCAAAACAATACAGTGAGACATTATTATCCCCATTTACAGTTGAGAAAACTGAGACACAGAGGGATAGAGTGATTTACCCAGTCTCTTGCCCAGTGTTTGCGGTTATAGTCAAACTTGGATCTGTCTTCCTAATTCCTGACCTTCCTCTCTATCCACTATGCCACCACAACTACCATACTGTAAAGAAAAGTAATTCTAAAAGGTAATTGAACTCTAATTCATTTTCATGATGAATCCCAACTTAAGACTCAGAAAAGTTGTGATGAAACACACATTCCTTCTCTCAGAAGAGAGATGGGGAACTAAGTGTATGGAATATGTTGTCTCTCTATATAGATTTCTATTGTTTTGCTTAAATATTTTCTTCTTTTACTGGAGAGAGTTCAATTTGTATATATGGGCATCCAGTTATAAGGGGAAATATAAAATATGAAAATAAAAGGTATCAATGAATGAATAATGACAACATGCTTATTAAGCACTTCTATGCCAGAGATACACATTGGAAAGCTCAAGAAGCTCACAGTCTATTATGGGGGAAGACAACATACATAAGAAAGCGTACTTTCAGGGTACATAGAAAGTCCCCCAAGTCCTAAGGGTTCACGAGAAGTGTAGATGGCAAGGCCCAGAGATCCTTGGGGTGCAATGGCAGACAATATGAGCAGTGTCCTGGGGGATATAGAGGACATAGCTACTGGGCATATTATAAGACTCAATAGACTTTCTGCTTCTGGCAGAAAAGATGCTAAGCCCTGACATTCTTTCTTCTCACTAGAAACATTCTAGTGGGGAACTCCCAGACCATCCAGATGGCACAAGCAGTCCTGGCACTCTTTGCAGCATCTTTGGCAGCTAGGATCAGGGAAGAAGCAAATGAAAGGAAGGGCATCCCCTTTGGAGGTTCTTCCCATCTATCTACAAGATAGTTAGTTCCCTTATCCTGTCCACATGCCCATTTTATAGAAGAGAAAACAGAGGCTCAAAGAGAGTGACTCAGAAGCTAAACAAAGTGAGAATTGCTAGTCAGCACCTGGAGCCCAGCCTGAGGTTCTGACAGCTAGACAATGCTGCCTGTATCAAGGCTCCAAGATGAAAGACATGTTCTTCATGCTTATCTCTAAGCTTTAAAAAAAAAAAAAGTTTAGTTTAGTTTTTTTCTTTCTGTTTGCTTTTTTAACCTTCAGTTTCAACAGCCTTAAAAAAGAAAGAAAGTAAATGAAAACTGAGCTGGTCTAAAAGCTGTCTACTCACAAGCTGATATTTGCATTGGAAAGTAACCAGCTCAGCTTTGGTGTGTGGTTCTGTAAACAAATTTCAGCAATTTTCCTAATAACAACTAGTTCATTCCCTTTCAGTACTTGAAGCTGCCTAATTATCAGTACATTTCCTAGGCTAATGCAAGGAAGCTAATAAAGTATAGGAGCAATGTAAGTCAGAAAAGGAGCAAAAATGACTCCTTTGTGGAGCTTTTGGAAGTCACAGAGCATAGAATGTAGGATTTAGAGTTGGGTAAGACCTTACTTAGCATGCCCCTTTCATCCCTTTCTACCTGAGAAAAATATGTTTTGTTATTGAAGTTATGTTCCCAGAAATATTTTCTTAAGTTAATATTAAGTAATTGCATGATTCATCTAGCCCAAGTTTTTAATGAGGCTTTTTCTAGGAGTCATTGCGCTCAAAAAAAAAAAATCTTCATGGTTTCATAGCTCTAGATCTGGAAAGGACGTCAGGGGCCATCTAGTCCAAAGTTTCGTTTTATAGACAAGGAAATCAAGGCTGAGGGAGGTCTAATGACTTGCCAAAGGTCACACAGGTGGTATGTGACCAAAAAAAAAATGGGATTATGACCTCAAGTTCCATGACTCTTTATCCTGTACTAGATTATCGCACTTCCAAATCAAAGACTCTAGACTAAGTCTATTTGCCAAAACGCTGAAAGACTGTGCTCTGTACACCTGAACAGTGAACTATTTGCAACAACTTTGGAAAATGTGCCAGTATTTCTTACCCAATGAATCCACTCTACTTATATAAAAAACATTATGTAACACTTCTCCTCCTGGCTGGCCAGGTTCTAAGTGCTACCACAGGGACTGGCAGAGAGAGGGAGGAGGGGTGCCTGTGTGTTTGCCAAGAGGTCACTGAAACTGTGATGCTTAAACTTAGTGTTGAGAATTCTGGGTAAGAAATAGAGAAAATTGTTATTACTGGTTGGCGTTGGTGTGGAGGGAGGTAAGAGTGTTAAGAGAGATGCATCCTATTCTGGGCACCTCCTGCTCTCCTCCTAGCTTACCAAATTCTTCTCTGCACCCTCCTCTGCTCCTTTTCTCCACCTCCCTAGACTGTGCTGGCTGGTTGCCCATGCAGTCATTGAAAAGCTGCTACTAAAGGGATGGCTGGAGACTACCAGGAGCTGATTGGACAGGCCAGTGAGACAAAACACACACTGCTGGCAACCTTCTTTTCCTTTCTCCCTTCCAGGTGAAAGAGTAAGCCTCCAAAGGAGCCCCCCTTCCCCTCTCTGCCCTTTCTGTCTTTTCTCCCAACTGGGCAGGGAAAATTGAAGAGAAAGAAACTTGTCCTTCCTTTCCCAGCTGCAGTGCCAAGCAGTCTAGATGCAGACAAACTGTCCATGCTATTATTCACTGTCCTCATTGCTACCAATGTATTCCTTTCTAACTAAATGAAAATGTGGTAGCCATAAAATCTTGACTGGGCATGAATTAATGACTTGGGCTTGGGGCAAACTTGCGATGACGTTTTTCCTTTAAAGAGCCAGGAAACACCCTTCTTCTTCACTGAGAACTAAAAGGGGATGTGGGGAGAAAGGTCCTCTGACCTAGAATCAGAGTGTACCATGGCCATCCTCTAGACCAGGGATTCTTAACCTGGGACTCCATGGGCAGAATTCACAAGGTCTGTGAACCTGGGCAGAAAACAAATGGCATCTTTATTTTCAGTAACCTTAGGTTTTCCTTAAAACCTCATTTATTTTATGTATTTACAAATATAATTTTATGAAACAGGGACTAGGTTTCACTAGGCTACCAAAGGGGTTTGGGATAGAAAAAAGTTAGGAACCTTTGTCCTAGATCCAGCCATGTAGGCAGCCCTCAGAGTAGATGCGAACCATAAAGAGAAAAGCCTCCCTCTTAGGGAGGGCTGGCAAGATTGGCATGAGAGCTTCTGGGGCTGCAGCTGCTTTCAGAGCAGTTTATCACAGATGAAACCTTGGAAACACCTACTGCTGTTTTAGAGTTAGAAGGTCCTTCGAACACATACCCTTATTCTTATATCAGTACAAGTACATTCTTCCAAGTTTGAATGTGGGTTGTAATTCTTTTTCTCTGTAGAGGTATCCTTTGCCTTAGCAGTGCACCCCAACCAATCGTGGAAGTACATGCCAATGTCACAGAGTTATATACTTAATTAATAACTGAGAACCCCCTTCCTGCTTTTGGAGTAAGGAATGACGAATGTAAACATGCCCTTGATTGAAATCATAGAAATCAAACTCCTACATCAGGAATTTATTAATCATCTACTATGTCGCAGGGCCTAGAGATACAAAGAGAAAAGCCAAACAATGTTTGACTCCAAAGAGTTTACAATCAGCTGGGGAGACCCAGGAATCAGACGTAGAAAATTAAGTATAAGATATCTACAAAGTAATTTCCAAGAATCTGGGTGGAACAGTCAGGCCGGAGGTTACCATGTCCTTTATAGTAGCAAAGTCTAGTGTGAAGTATCAGTCCTTAAGTAGGAGTGAGAGATGATTTCAGAGGAATCATTATTCAAAGTAGAAATCCAATGCCATTGGCTAAAAAAGGATAGAAACCATATAGTTTAGGGATTAGAAGGAATGATGAGATTTGTAACTAGAAATGATCCTGAGTACAATTTAATCCAGCACTCTATAGATAAGAAAGGGAAGCTTAGGAGAGAAAAATGGACTCCTCAAGGTCACAGGACTAATCAATAATGCCATTGGAATGAGAACTCAGGCATCAGAGTCCTGGCTCGTGCTCTGTCCACAACTCTTCAGTCTCCTTTAAGGTTCTTTTTGCTCCCACGCATTACTAATTTCTAAAACAAATATATCATTAGAAGAGACCAAAGAGAAGATCAAAAACAAGAAGTCTTCCTCATATTTAAATGTTTTGCTATTTATTTATAGGTCGGAGATTTGACATCTTTCCCTAGAGAAAGAGAAAATGTTCCCAAGTAAACCTTTTAAAGTAGCTATGGCCACTGAAAACAATACCTGTCCTAAAAACTGGAGGTCCTAGGTTCAAATCTGGTCTCAGACACTTCCCAGTTGTGTGACCCTGGGCAAGTCACTTGACCCCCATTGCCTAGCCCTTACCACTCTTCTGCCTTGGAGCCAATACACAGTAGACTCCAAGACAGAAGGTAAGGGTTTAAAATAAAAAAGAAAAGAAAACAATACCTGTGTTATCACAAATCATAGACATTGTATTAAATTCTACCTCAGTGTGCCAAGAGCCTTTTCTCTGACTTCAGTGCAAAGGATTTGACATACAAATTAATCTCCCATTATCCTTAGAATCATTATCCTGTTTTTATCAACAAAGCTTATCAAATTGATCTAGAATATTCAAGAATTTGAGGAAGGACAAAGAAGTAGCACAGGAAGTTCATGAGAGACTAAAGAGAGTGGCAAAGGAGAGTAAAAGGGTCCAGTGGTAATAAGTTTTGGATCCCCGAGTCTAGAAGTTCTAGAACAGAGAGAGTTAGGAGGAGAAAGACAAATAAAAAGAGTAAGAGGGAACAGGCAGGGGTGTGTTGGTAAATGTTTAACCACAGGGGTATGCAGGTAGGGGAAGGAGAGGACAATCAACAAAAGAATAAATCAAGCCCTCATTGTGAAAATTGCTGATTTCTGAGGTGTGAATTCTCACATTGAAAAATTAGCCAACACACTCCTACAGAGCTTAGGGAAGATACCTTATTTGACCTAGACTCCCAAGATGCCTTCTAGCTTGGTTTTTAATATACATTTAAAGATAGTATTCTGAGAAGTTGTCCACAGGCTTAACCCCACTGTCATAGGGGTCCATGGTACCCTCCCCCCCCCCCAAATAAAAACAAAAAACAAAAACAAAACCTGGCCTAGAATACCTAAGTATGTTTTCATTTATATCCAGACTAGGCTTAAGAGGTGCTAAGGACAGAAATTTCTTCCTCCTATTCCAGAATTCCAAAGAAAAAGCTTACAATATTAATTAAATACTTAGAAGAGGTAGCATTTATCCCCAGCACAATTGTCAATGTATTCAGTTATTCAATAAGCATTTATTAATCTCCTTCTATATGCCAGAAGGCAGCTAGGTCACTCAGGGGTTAGAGTGCTGGCCTCAGTGTCAGGAAGTTCAACTTTTGCACTTGCATGTAACTCTTTGTGACCTTATTTGGGGTTTTCTTTGCTAAGATAGTCAAGCGATTTTTCATTTCCTACTTCAGTTCCTTTTACAGATCAGGAAACTGAGGCAAATAGGGTTTAAACTGACTTTCTTATATAGTTAGTAAGTGTCTGAAGCCAGATTTGAACTTGACTCCAGGCCAGGTACTCTATTCGCTTTACCACCTCACTACTATCAGAGTCAGGAAGACTAGAGTTCAAATTTACCTCAGACACTCACCAGCTGTGTGACTCTAGGTAAGTCACTTTATATCTGTTTGTCTTAATCCACCAGAGAAGGAAATGGCAGACTACTTCAGAATCTTGCCAAGAAAACCACAAAGAGTCAAGAAGAGTTGGACACAATTAAGCAACCGAACAACAAAAATGTGCCAGGTGCTGTTCCAAGCACTTGAGGTACAAAATGAGGCAAGAGATAGTCCTTGCCCTTCAGGAATTCACAATCTAATGGGGGGAAAATAGGCAAACAGATATGTTCAAACAAGCTATCTTCAGGATAAATAGGAAATCATTAAAAGGGAGAAGACCCTAACTAGAATTTAGAAGGGTTGGGAAAAGCTGTACAAAATGGGATTTTAGCTGGGAATGGAAGGAAGCCAAAGAAGTCAGTGTGAACTTGGTATGAGTTTTAAGCAAAGTACAATTGATAGTAGTTAATCCTTTCTTATTTTGAATTTCATTCCATTGAGTACAGACTTTCTGATGGGGAGGAGAGAGAAAACAAATACAAGACAAGGAAAAAATGGAGCAGGACAGTAATCACCAACAGCTTTTATTTAGGATCCCTCAGCTTCAGCTAAGTCCCCCATCCCTGCCTTCTCCCATTCAGCTACCTAAATATAATTCACTCTGTAACTATTTCCCAATTAAAATTCTGTCTTTGATTCTATGACCTTTGTGACCTTAGACAACTCACTCAAAACCCCTGAGTCTCAATTTCTCCATCTGTACAATGAGAGGATTGAACTAGTTAACCTTTGACCATCCTCCTTGCTCTAGATCTTTGATTTTATATGTAGCCCTGTGATGGAAACAAATTTCCCTTTAGTTTTCTTATCTGTAATAAGAAGGGGGTTGAACTAAATGACTTCTAAGGTCACTTCTAGAACATGACTTGCCAAGAGTCATACGAGTAGTCAGTAACAGAGATGGGATTATAATCTTGGCTATTTGATTCCAAATCCAATTTGGTCTAGAACCTATCCATAGTTTTGCCTAGAGGTGGTTTTGCCATTTTTTTTTCTGTTTTGACAGAATAGAAGGCTGTTTTTTAAAATTTATTTTTATCATTTTATTTATGTATTTATTTATATTTTACTAACAACTTTCCACATAAAGTTTCCAATGTTATATGATCCAAATTGCCTCCCTCCCTAGAAGGGTGTTTTGAGATCTGTATAAGGAGACCTAGCAGATCTATAGATAGATTTCAAAGGTCTGTGAGTTTGGAGGAATAAAAAAAATTACATCTTATTTTCACTGTCTAACTTAAATCTAGCACTTCTTTCACTTATTTTTTTTTATTCAAAGATATTTTACTTTCCAAATTACACGTATTTAGAAAGTTTAATAACATACACTTTCTGAAATTATAAAATCCTAATTGTCTTCCTCCCTCCTTTCCTTTCCCTCTTTTGAAGATGATAAGCAATTTGATCTGGATTATACGTGTATCATCATGCAAAACATACTTCCATGTTGTTCATTGTTGCAAGAGAATATTAATATAAAGCCAAAACTCCAAAATAAAAACATAAATAAACTAATGTGAAAGATAATATACTTTTATCTGCGTCTGAGTCCAACAGTTCTTTCTCTGGGGATGGAGAGCATTCTTTGTCATCAGTCCTTCAGAATTGTCCCAGATCATTGTATTGCTGTGAGTAGCTAAGTTTTTCATAGTTGATCATCCTACGATATTATTGTTTCTATGTACAAGGTTCTCCTGGTTTTGCTTATTTTATTCTACATCAGTTCATGTAGATCTTTTTATCTTTTTCTGAAATTATCCTGCTTATCATTTCTTATAGCACATTAGTATTCCATCACCAACATATACCACAGTTTGTTTAGCCATTCATTTCCCAATTTATGGGCATCCCTTCAATTTCTAATTCTCTACCACCACAAAAAGGACTGCTATCAATATATTCATACAAGTAGATCCTTCTTCCCTTTTTCTGATCAGTTTGGTATACAAACTCCAGTAGTGGTATCATTGGATCAAAAGGTTTCATAATCCTTTGGGCATAGTTCCAAATTATCTTCCAGATTGGTTGATTCATCTCATAACTCCACCTACAGTGCACTAGTGTTCATTTTTGCCACATCCCCTCCAACATCTATCACTTTCCTTCACTGTGTTATTGGCCATTACGAGAGCTATGAAGTGGTACTTCAGCATTGTTTTACTTTGCGTTTCTCTGATCAGGAGTGACTTAGAATATTTCTTCATCTGATCATTGATAACTTTGAATTCTTCATTGGAAAACTGCTTGTTCATGTCCTTTGACCATTTGTCAATTGGAGAATAACTTGTATTCCTATAAAATTCACTTAGTTCTCTATAAATTTGAGAAATGAGGCCTTAATCACAGAAATCAGTTATAAAATTACCCACTACCCCCAGTTTGTTGTTTACCTTCTAATCTTGGTTACATTAGTTTTGTTTGTACAAAACCTTTTTAATTTATTATAATCAAAATTATTCATTTTATACCTTATAATACTCTCTATCTCTTGTTTGGTCATAAATTCTTCCCTTCTTCATAGATATGACAGGTAAATTATTCTATGTTCTTCTAATTTACTTTCAGTATTACCATTTATGTCTAAATCATATGCCCATTTTGACCTTATCTTGGTATAGGGTATACGATATTAATCTATACTTAGTTTCTGACATACGTTTTCTAGTTTTCCCAGCAGTTTTGGTTAAATAGTGTGATCTTATCCCCAAAGCTGGGATCTTTGGTTTTATTAAAAAGTAGATAGCTAAGGTCATTTACCCCTGTATGTTGTTTATCCAATCTCTTTCATTGATCCACATTTTATTTCTTATCTAGCATCAGATTGTTTTGATGATTACCACTTTATAGTAGTTTGAAATCTGGCACAACTAGACCTTCTTTCTTCACATTTTTCCCCTTAGTCCCTTTGATGTTCTTGACCTTTTGATTTTATTTATTTTTTCTGGTTCTATAAAATAATTATTTGGTAATTTGATTGGTATAGCTCTGAAAAATAAATTAATTTAGCTGAAATTGTCATTTTTATTAGCTTGGCCTTCCCATGAGCAATTAATATTTTTCCAATTATTGAGAACTGACTTTATTTGTGTGAAAAATGTTTTGTAATTGCATTTATATAATTCCTGTATTTGTTGTGGCAAACAAATTCCCAGGTATGTTATATTGTCCAGAGATATTTCAAATAGAATGTGTCGATCTCTCGTGTTGCTGACTTTTGTTGGTAATATATAGAAATGTTGATGATTTATGTGGTTTTACTCTATAACTTTTTTTTAGAATTTTAAACATTATTTTATTTGGTCATTTCCAAACATTATTCACTTGAAACAAAGTTCATTTTTTTTCCTCCCCGCCCCCCCTCCCACCACCTTTCCCTCTCCCATAGCCGACGCACGATTCCACTGGTTATCACATGTGTTCTTGACTCGAACCCATTTCCCTGTTTTTGGTATTTGCATTAGAGTGTTCATTTAGAGTCTCTCCTCAGTCATATCCCCACAACCCCTGTAGTCAAGCAGTTGCTTTTCATCGGTGTTTTTACTCCCAAAGTTTATCCTCTGCTTGTGGATAGTATTTTTTAGATCCCTGCAGATTGTTCAGGGACATTGCATTGACACTAATGGAGAAGTCCATTACATTCAATTGTACCACAGTGTATCCGTCTCTGTGTACAATGTTTTCCTGGTTCTGCTCCTTTCTCTCGTCATCACTTCCTGGAGGTTGTTCCAGTCTCCATGGAATTCCTCTACTTTATTATTCCCTTTAGCACAATAGTATTCCATCACCAACATATACCA
Organism: Monodelphis domestica; assembly: GCF_027887165.1. Lineage (NCBI taxonomy): Eukaryota > Metazoa > Chordata > Mammalia > Didelphimorphia > Didelphidae > Monodelphis > Monodelphis domestica. The sequence goes on from NC_077229.1 coordinate 445,563,006, forward strand.
CAATTTGTTCAGCCATTCCCCAATTGATGGGCATCCCCTCGTTTTCCAATTTTTTGCCACCACAAAGAGTGCTGCTATGAATATTCTTGTACAAGTCTTTTTCCTTATTATCTCTTTGGGGTACAAACCCAGCAGTGCTATAGCTGGATGAAAGGGCAGACAGTCTTTTATCACCCTTTGGGCATAGTTCCAAATTGCCCTCCAGAATGGTTGGATCAATTCACAACTCCACCAGCAATGAATTAGTGTCCCCACTTTGCCACATCCCCTCCAGCATTCATTACTTTCCATAGCTGTCATGTTAGCCAATCTGCTAGGTGTGAGGTGATACCTCAGAGTTGTTTTGATTGGCATCTCTCTGATTATAAGAGATGTAGAACACTTTTTCATGTGCTTATTAATAGTTTTGATTTCTTTGGCTGAGAACTGCCTGTTCATGTCCCTTGCCCATTTATCAATTGGAGAATGGCTTGATTTTTTGTGCAATTGATTTAGTTCCTTGTAAATTTGAGTAATTAAACCTTTGTCAGAGGATTTTATGAAGATTGCTTCCCAATTTGTTGCTTTCCTTCTGATTTTAGTTACATTGGTTTTGTTTGTACAAAAGCTTTTTAATTTAATATATTCGAGATGATTTATTTTGCATTTTGTAACTCTTTCTAAGTCTTGCTTGGTTTTGAAGTCTTTCCCTTCCCAAAGGTCTGACATGTATGCTGTTCTGTGTTTGCCTAATTTTCTTATAGTTTCCTTCTTTATGTTCAAGTCATTCACCCATTTTGAATTTATCTTGGTGTAGGGTGTGAGGTGTTGATCTAAACCTAATCTTTCCTACACTGTCCTCCAATTTTCCCAGCAGTTTTTTATGAAATAATGGATTTTTGTCCCCAAAGCTGGGATCTTTGGGTTTGTCATATACTGTATTGCTGAGGTCGCTTGCCCCCAGTCTATTCCACTGATCCTCCTTTCTGTCTCTTAGCCAGTACCAAATTGTTTTGGTGACTGCTGCTTTATAATATAGTCTGAGATCTGGGACAGCAAGGCCCCCTTCCTTTGTATTTTTTTTTCCATTATTTCCCTGGATATCCTTGATCTTTTGTTCTTCCAAATGAACTTTGTTATGGTTTTTTCTAAATCAGTAAAAAAAAATTTTGGAAGTTCCATGGGTATGGCACTAAATAGATAGATGAGTTTGGGTAGGATGGTCGTTTTTATTATATTGGCTCGTCCTACCCATGAGCAGTTAATGTTCTTCCAATTGTTCAAGTCTAGTTTTAGTTGTGTGGAAAGTGTTTTGTAGTTGTGTTCATATAGTTCCTGTATTTGTCTCGGGAGATAGATTCCTAAGTATTTTATTTTGTCTAAGGTAATTTTGAATGGGATTTCTCTTTCTAGTTCTTGCTGCTGAGCGGTGTTGGAGATATATAGAAATGCTGATGATTTATGTGGGTTTATTTTGTATCCTGCAGCTTTGCTAAAGTTGTTGATTATTTCGATTAGCTTTTTGGTTGAATCTCTAGGATTCTTTAAGTAGACCATCATGTCATCTGCAAAGAGTGATAATTTGGTCTCCTCCTTGCCTATTTTAATGCCTTCAATTTCTTTTTCTTCTCTAATTGCTACTGCTAGTGTTTCTAATACAATGTCAAATAATAGAGGTGATAATGGGCATTCTTGTTTCACTCCTGATCTTAATGGGAATGGATTTAGTTTATCCCCATTGCAGATGATATTAGTTGATGGTTTTAGATATATACTGTTTATTATTTTTAGGAACGGCCCTTCTATTCCTATGCTTTCCAGTGTTTTTAATAGGAATGGGTGTTGTATTTTATCAAAGGCTTTTTCTGCATCTATTGAAATAATCATGTGATTTTTGTTGGTTTGCTTATTGATGTGGTCAATTATGTGGATGGTTTTCCTAATATTGAACCAGCCCTGCATCCCTGGTATGAATCCAACCTGGTCGTAGTGAATAACCCTTGTGATGACTTGCTGGAGTCTTTTTGCTAGTATCCTATTTAAGATTTTTGCATCTATATTCATTAGGGAGATTGGTCTATAATTTTCTTTCTCTGTTTTTGGCCTGCCTGGCTTTGGAATTAGTACCATGTTTGTGTCATAAAAGGAGTTTGGTAGAACTCCCTCTTTGCTTATTATGTCAAATAGTTTGTATAGTATTGGGATTAACTGTTCTCTGAATGTTTGATAGAATTCACTGGTGAATCCATCAGGCCCTGGGGATTTTTTCTTAGGAAGTTCTTTGATGGCCTGTTGGATTTCTTTTTCTGATATGGGATTATTTAAGAAAACTATTTCTTCTTCTGTTTGTCTAGGCAATTTATATTTTTGTAAATATTCATCCATATCACCTAGGTTGGTATATTTATTGCCATATAGTTGGGCAAAGTAGTTTTTAATAATTGCCTTAATTTCCTCTTCATTGGAGGTGAGATCCCCCTTTTCATCCTTGATGCTGTTAATTTCGCCTTTCTTCTTTCCTTTTTTTAATTAGATTGACCAGTACTTTTTCTATTTTGTCTGTTTTTTCAAAGTACCAGCTTCTAGTCTTGTTTATTAGCTCAATAGTTCTGTCACTTTCAATTTTATTAATTTCTCCCTTAATTTTTAGGATCTCTAGTTTGGTTTTCTTCTGAGGGTTTTTAATTTGTTCGTTCTCAAGGTTTTTGATTTGCATTTCCAATTCCTTGATCTCTGTCCTCCCTAATTTGTTAATATATGCACTCAGGGATATGAATTTTCCTCTAAGTACTGCCTTGGCTGCATCTCATAAGGTTTGAAAGGATGTCTCGCCATTGTCATTTTCCTCAATGAAATTATTAATTGTTTCTATGATTTCTTCTCTAACTAACCGATTTTGGAGTATCATATTATTTAATTTCCAATTAATTTTTGATTTGGCTCTCCATGTACCCTTACCGATCAATATTTTTATTGCCTTGTGATCTGAAAAGGCTGCAGTTATTATTTCTGCTTTTCTGCATTTGAGTGCCATGTTTCTGTGACCTAGTGTATGATCTATTTTTGTGATTGTGCCATGTGGTGCTGAAAAGAAGGTGTATTCCTTTTTGTCCCTATTTATTTTTCTCCATATGTCTATTAGCTCTAATTTTTCTAAGATTTCATTCACCTCTTTTACCTCTTTCTTGTTTATTTTTTGGTTTGATTTATCTAAATTTGATAGTGGTTGGTTCAAGTCTCCCTCTAATATGGTTTTACTGTCTATTTCCTCCTTCAATTCTCCTAGTTTCTCTATTAAAAATTTGGATGCTATACCATTTGGTGCATACATGTTGATTAGTGATATTTTCTCATTGTCTATACTCCCTTTTAACAGAATATATTTACCTTCCCTATCCCTTTTGATCAGGTCTATTTTTGCTTTGGCTTTGTCAGATATCATGATTGCAACTCCTGCCTTCTTTTCATCAGTTGAGGCCCAAAAGGTCTTACTCCAACCTTTAATTCTAACCTTGTGAGTGTCAACCCGCCTTATATGTGTTTCTTGAAGACAACAAATGGTAGGGTTTGGGGTTCTAATCCAATCTGCTATTTGTCTACATTTTATGGGTGAGTTCATCCCATTCACATTCAAAGTTATGATTGTCATTTGTGGATTTGCTGGCATTTTGGTATCTTCCCCTAGTTCTGACCTTTCTTCTTTCGCTATCTCCTTTTGAACCAGTGATTTACTTTAGGTCAGTCCCCCTAGTCCCCTCCCTTGATATGCTTCCCTTTCTAGCCCCTCCCTTTTTATGCTCCCTCCCCCTCCCCCCTCTCCTTCCATCCCTTTTTATACTCCCTCCCCCTCCCCCTCCTTAATTTTCCTTTCTTTCTTGCCCTGTTGGATAACATAGAATTCAGGATCCCACTGGATCTAGATGTTCTTTCCTCTCAGATTTGATTTCACTGAGAGTAAGGTTTAAGTAATTCCACTTCACACTCTCTTCCTCTCCTCATATGAGAGTTCTTTCCCCCCCCTTCCCATGTGTATCTTTATATGGGAAAGATTATTCCATTAAGTCCCCCCCCCATTTCTTGAAGTAAATCTTAGTATTATCGATGGTTCCCCCCCTCCCTTTTCCTTTCTTTGCCCCCACTTTCCCCAAATCTTCTTAATGCCCCAATCTTTCCCTATGCATGTTTCTTCTAACTACTCTTATGATGCATACTATTTTTGAGAGTTACACAAAACATTTCCCCACATATTAATATATATAATTTGATGTAAATGTAGTCCTTATAGAGGAGAGTTTGACTTAAAGAAGAAGATAAGATTTATCTCCTTTCCCCTTTCTTTCATATTTACCTTTTCCTGTTTCTGTTGCTTTCTGTGCTTGGATATCAATTTTTCCACTAAGTTCTGGTCTTTTCTTAGCAAATGCTTGGAAATCTTCTATTTTGTTGAATGCCCATACTTTCCCCTGGAAGTATATAGTCAGTTTTGCTGGGTAGTTGATTCTTGGTTGGATACCCAGCTCTCTTGCCTTTCTAAATATCATCTTCCATGCTTTGTGGTTTCTTAGTGTGTTAGCTGCTAAGTCATGTGTGATCCTTATGGGAGCCCCCTTATATCTGAAGCTCCTCTTCTTGGCTTCTTGTAGGATTTTCTCCTTTTCTTGGAAGCTCTTGAATTTGGCAATTACATTCCTAGGGGTTGTCTTTTGGGGATTTAGTATAGAAGGTGTTCTATGAACCCTTTCTATTTCTATTTTGCTCCCTTGCTCCAGAACATGTGGGCAATTTTATTTTATAATCTCCTGTAGAATAACATCGAGTTTATTGTTTATCTCTGGTTTTTCTGGGAGACCAATAATTCGGAGGTTGTCTCTTCTTCCTCTGTTTTCCAAGTCTATGACCTTTTCAGTGAGATATTTTACGTTTTCTTCTAATTCATTAATTTTTTGGCTTTGCTTTATTGATTCTTGCTGTTTTGTGATCTCACTTTCTTCGAGTTGCTTAATTCTGGTCGTTAGGGACTGGTTTTGCTTTTCGGCTTTGTCTGCCCTTCTATTGGATGCTTCCAGCTCTTTTTCCAATTGAGCAATCTTATCTGTCAGACTGCTGATCTCTTTCTCCCATTTTTCTTTCCAGGTTTCCATCTTTTGGGTAAGCTCCAGTTTGAGATCTTCCAGAGCTTGTTGATAGTTTCCATTTTGGGAGGCATGTTTTGATTTTTTTTTTATTTCATCCTCATTCTTTTCTTTTCCTTGGGTCCTATTTCCTTTCAATAGTCATCTTTTTCCCTTTCTTCCTGGAGGCTTGATTTTGGGCCATGTGAGTCATCCCTTTAGTGGTTTTATTCCCCTTTCCTTTTTGGTCTGGGGTCTGGGTAATATGGGCGGGTTTTCTGTGAATTTAGGTTGCCTCAGACTAGTTCTTCCCCGCCTCTGAGGTTTCTTAGAGGCCAGGGCCCCTGTTCTCAGCGCAACCACCCAGGTGTTCAGCTCCACCCAGATAATCAGCACGTAGTCCGCCCCTGGTGTTTAGCTACACCCAGATGCTCAGCGCAACCACCCAGAGTACAGCTCCCTGGGCCCCCTGTGCTCAGTGCAGGATTCTCCCATGAAACCACCCTGAGACATTTATTCCTGGCAGTCCCCAGATCCCAAGGACCCTGGAGTGCCCCTTCAGACAGAGACATTCCCCACTCACTCACTGTCCCAGTGAGTGCTCCAGTAGCTCACTCTGCTTTTGTGGGGGAGATGGGGGGGGGAGGGCGGCTCAGTTCACATTTCTGTGCAAGCTTTTCCTCCTTCTTATTATAGTGTGGAAATGTTCAAACCCCACGTACCTTCGCCTCTGTGGGGTACTGGGGAGTACTGGAGAGTCCTTCTGTTCCTCCAAAGGTGATTTTTAAGCTCCTTTGATGTAGTCTATTTCATTCGGTGCCGGGGAGAGGAAGCGTGTGGCATCTATATTGCAGCCATGATTACCCGGAAGTCCCATTACTCTATAACTTTACTAAAGTCATTAATTATTTTAACTCGTTTTTTAGTGGATTCTCTAAGTATACCATCATATCATCTGCAAAGAGTGATAGTTTAGTTTCCTCATTGTCTACTTTAATTTCTTCAATTTTTTTCTTTTCTTATTGCTAAAGCTAGCATTTCAAGTACAATATTAAAAAGTAGTGGTGATAATGGGCATCCTTCCTTCACTCCTGATCTCATTGGGAAGGCTTCTAACTCATCTCCATTGCAAAAGATACTTGCTTGTAGTTTTAGGTAGGTACTATTTATCATTTGAAGGAATGACCCATTTATTCCTATGCTTCCTAGTGTTTTTAATAGGAATAGATGCTGTGTTTTGTCGAAGACTTTTTCAGCATTTATTAAAATATTTATGTAATTTTTGTTAGTTTGGTTTTTGATATGGTCAATTATGTTGATAGACTCCCTTTGCTTATAAAAAAAAATCATTCAGAATAAGCCTGATTTCATCAGGCTGCCAAAGGGGTCCACAATACCCAAAAGTTTAAGAACCCTCTGTCTTATGTTATACCCACAGGAATTGTGGTGTCATGGATGTTGAGAGATTTTTTTTTGACTAGCGGTGCTCCTTCCCCAACAACCCAGACAACTGGATCACTCCCAAAAAGACCTGACCCATTTCTCTCTGACTAGGATGTCTGAATGGACAGCAGATTAGTGACCCTAGAATTCTGTAAGGGGAAGAGAAGCAGCCAGAAACTACTGGCCAAAGATCAAGCAGGAGATTTTTTTAAAATTTCATTTATTTAAATAATTAATTTATAATATTTTTCCTTAGTTACAGGAATCATATTCTCTCCCCCTCCCCTCCTTCCACCCCCCTCCTGTAGCCAACTCACAATTCCCCTGGGTTTTACATGTATCATTGAATAAGACCTACTTCCATATTATTGATGTTTGCATTAGGGTGATTGCTTAGAGTCTACATCCCCAATCATATCCCCATCGACCCATGTGATCAAGCTTCTGTGTTTCTGCTCCCACAGTTCTTCCTCTGGATGTGGATAACATTCTTTCTCATAAGTCCCTCAGAACTGTCCTGAATCATTGTATTGTTGCTAGTAGATAAGTCTATTATATTCGATTGTGTAACAGTGTATCTTGTCTCTGTGTCTAATGTTCTCATGAAGGAGATTTTTGGTGTGTCTACCATCAACTTATATTCCTGAGGCCACCGGGTAACTCTGAACTAAAAGATGTGGTTTCTGTTGGCGTCGGAGCCGAGCTCCGGAGCAAGGTTACCTCCAAAGTCACAAAGGAGGCATGACTAGGAATAGAAAATCAGGAGCATTATTTTCCTTTAACATGCCCCTGAACTATACAGCCTTGTGCTACTGAACCAAGGCTGGCATTCTAATAAAAAACATTCCTTTCTGAAGCTTCTAGTGTTTCAGTTTTTGCAAGCAGCCACCCTGGTTGGCACAGGGTTAAGAGGCACACAGTTGTTATTGCTTTGTTTGTCATTCCTTTATTTTAAAAGTGAAATGTCAAGTTCACACAGAGTAAAAGAAAGAAGTCTTTATAAACATGCAAACAAATACAATTACTTATAGCCAAAAGTACCCAAGCCAATCAAACAAGAAAAAAAAATCATCTCAATTCAAACTTGGCAATTCTTCCAGTTGGCACCTCTAACTGGATAATACTATCATTTATTTACAGTTGGAAGGGACCTAAAATGACAAGTAGTCTGACCTCCTCGTTTTATAGATGCTGAAACTGAAGCTCATAAAGGTTAAGTAACTTTTTCAAGGTCATCGAGGTAATAATAGAGATGAGATTATGACTTTGGCCCTTTGACTCCAAATCCAAAGTACTGCCCATTGCCCCACACTGTAGAAATTCATATCAGATCTAATGAAATCCAATTAAACTGATGTTTTCAAGGGCAAGAAGGAAGGTAGAGATTTATCACTGGTTGACTTAATAGTTTCAATACAGGCTCTTTCCCTCTGGCCTTCAACCCATCTGGGGACTTGAATTTTCTGGTGTTTCAGTTAACATGGAAATTAGCCAAAAAAAATTAAAATAAGCCCAAATGCCAACAGATCTCCACTTTTTAAAAAATGTTTTGTGGGTACAATTAAAAAGAGTCCTTAACAATCCTTTCAACTCAAAGCTAATTTCTTTGTTTACCTGAGTATACATATTTCAGGAAGAGGGAAAAATGCTGTAAGCAGAGTTCCCAGGAACTGCTAGTGTTTGTGAAGCTTTCTTGAGGAGGTCAGCTACAGTGATCACACACCCTTATTCTAGCAGATGATAGATGTAAATAGGCCTTCCTAAGCACCTTTGGGCTGCTTTTCTCTGGGGGAGGAGGGGGTGGAAACCTGGCACAAGGGATGATCACTAAGGAGGTACAGACCCACATCAAGCTGAGAAACTGGAGCGCAGCCTGGTACAGTCGTGTCCCAACACAGTGGGTTCTGAAACTGGTGCAACAGGTTTGGTGCTCACTTTGATCAGTAGGCATAAAACTCAGAACTTCCACTGTGAGAGGATCACATGGGAATCCTAGGTCTTGGCCACTTTTTTGGCATGGGAATTCACCCTTCGCTGGCATGGGAGGGAATGGAGTGGGCATCTTGTATTTCAACCATTGGTCTTTGCATAAAGCTAGCATTGGAGCCTGCAAAGCACATGAATAGAGAACATTTATAGAGTGCTTTCTAGCCAGACACAACATGAAGCTGTCTACAACTATTATCTCACTTAATCTTCACAGGTAGGTGTTATAACTCCCTTTTGTAGAAAAGTAAACTGAGACTATGGAGATTATGTAACTTGCTCAGGGTCACCTACGTAGTGTCTGAGGCCAACTTTAAATTTCCGTCTTCCTGACTCGAGGCCCTGCTCTATCCTGATAAATTAATAATTAATAATCCTCTCGAATTGAATTGCCTTGAGGTAGACAGTACAGGTAACCATGTTTATAAAGTTGAGGTGAAATCCTGCAGGTTGATGGAATGAGCTTACCCTTAAAGCAAAAGATAGCAGAATGGAAAGAACTATCCAAAAATATGTTGTTTAAGAGAAAGACTCTTGAAACATAAAGATTCCCTTTGGGAAGCAAAGAAGATACATTCCTGGGATTTTATGAAAAATACTAGAAAATACAGAAATAAATGGAATTTTCTTTAATATAATAAGTATTATCTATCTAAAAAACCATCATTATATATAATAGAAATAAACTAGAGACCATTCTGATAAGGTCAGGAGTAAAGTGAAGATGTTATTAATATTACTATTTGATATAGAATACTATCAATAGCAAAAAGACTAGGAAAAGAAATTGAAGAGAAAAGAATAGGCAAAGAAGAAACAAAATTCTTGGGTTTTTGCAGATAATATGATGGTTTAGATAGAGAACTGTGAGTCAACTAAAAATTAATTAAAACAAAAGCTTCAGGAAAGTTACAGTGTGTAAAATAAACCCACATTAAATCACTAGCATTTTTGTATATTACCAACAGAAGCTAGCAGGAAAAGATACCATTTAAAATAAATATTGAACCCATAAAATACTTGGGAATATTCCTGCTAAACCATATCCCAGAATCATATCAATAAAATCATAATACATTCTTAATAGAAATATAAACTTTTAAAATTGGGAAAATACTAACCATTCTTGGGTAGACCAAGCCAATATTATCAAAATGACAAAGTCTAAATTATTTTATTTATTTATTCTGTAACAAACCATTCAAACTAGCAAAGGTTATTTTATAGAGATAGGAAAAAAAAATAACAAAATTTATCTGAAGGGACAAAAGGTTAAGAATCTTAAGGGAAATAATGAAAAAGAGAGGGAAGGGATCTTAGCAGTATCATATTGTGAAGTATCCTACAAAGCAGTATTCATCAAAATAATTTTATACTGGTGAAGAAATAAAGAGATGGATCAGTGGAACAGATTAAGTACACAAAAAGAGAAATAAATGAATATAACAGCCCAGTGTTTGATAAATCCAGAGATCTGAGATACTAGAGTAAGAACTCAATATTCTATTAAAACTGCCAGAAACACTTGTAGAATCTGGGTATAGATCAACATCTCAAACCATATCCCCAAGATGAAGTTCAAATGGATACAAAACTTAGATATAAAGAGTGCCATTAGAAACAAATTAGAGAAGCCAGGAAGAAATAACCTTTCAGATCTCTTCATAGAAGACCACCCATGACCGAAACATGGGATAGAAAAGATAAAAAAGGACAAAATGGACAATTTTGATTGTATAAAATCTAAAAGGTTTTGTACAAATAAAACCAATATAGGTAAAACTAGAAGGAAGACAGATAATTGGGGGGAAATCTTTGAAATAAGTTTCTCTGATAGGAATCTCTCTGAGATACATAAAGAACTGATTAAAATTTATTAGAAGAAAGATTATTCCACAACCGATGGATGGTCAAAGGTCATGAATAGGCAGTTCTAAGTAAAGAAATCCAAGGCATATCTAGATTTTTTAAAATGCTCCAAATCACTAATAAGTATGGAAATTCAAACTAAAGCAACTCTGAGGTTCTACCTCATAACTCAAGAGCTTGGCTAAATTGACAAAAAAAAAAAAAGATAAATAATTGGAGGGATTGTGGGGAAACACACACAATAAAGTACTACTGGTAGAACTGTGAATTGATTATAACTATTCTGGAAAACTGGAAGTGTGACAAAAAATTACTGAACTATACATAAACTTTGGCCTAAAAATGCCATTATTAGATATATGCCTTGAAAAGTTGAAAGAAAGGCACAAAAATGAAGTGGTCTCAGGGTGCAAAATGAAACATATTTTTCAATATAATCAATGGGGGCATTTGTTTTCCTTGAGTCCGCGTATTTGTTACAAGGATTTCATTTCCTTAATTTCTTAGTGAGTTCAGTTGGAAAAATTAAATTTAATCCTAAACAAAAATTCACATGGAGTTAAAATAAGAGGGTGAAGAGAAATCTACTATGCTATGTAATTGAACAACACTCTCCTCTCCTGCTCCCCGAACAGATTGTACCTGTATGAGAGAGCAGGAGTGAGGAAGGTAATTTTGCCTCCTTTGTCCCCTCATTGGGTAAGGTAATTGGTATCAAATCTATTCCCCCAGAAGAAAACACTGCATTTGAGTAGGGTTCTGACATAGTCAGTGTAGGCAGCTCTCAGGAGTGTGACCCCTGACAGCATAAAAGAGAGTAACCTATCAAATCAAGAGATAATTAGCTACAATAATTGGGAATCTTCATAAAGATTCTGGCTCAGGGAATCCTCTTTGTAGCTATAGGTCTTGTTATTCCACCCTAGTTAATACCTTTGTTTTGACCTAATTGTAGATACTGGCTGACTAGTAAAAGTAAGCACACTTTCTAAGCTGTGTGACCCTGGGCAAGTCACTTAACCCCCATTGCCTAGCCCTTTACTGCTCTTCTGCCTTGGAAGCAATACCCAATATTGATTCTAGAATGAAAGGTAAAGGTTTAAAACAAAATAAACATACTAGAAGAGGTTTGTGAATGATGATTTTTTAAGTGAACTGGCTAACCAGAAACTTGCAGAAATCACTCTCTTGGAGACACAATCTCTAAGCGCAAATTGAAGAGTAATCCCCAAGGAAGTGCTACTTAACCTATGGAAGAGTAAACTGGCAACTGTATAAAGAAAAGATTGGAAGAAAAAGAGAATAGAAAGGAAACAAATGTATAGAGTACCTACTGTTTGCTCATACAATGCCCCTGACAACCCTGCAAAGTAGGCACTATTATTGTTAATATTTTACAGTTGAGAAAACTGAGGTAAACAGAGATTAACTGACTTTTGGGGGGTCACAGAGCTTGTAAATGATTGAGACCAGATGGGTACTCAAGTCTCCCTGACTCAGACTAGTGCTCTGGATGCAGTACCATCAGCTGCCTCTAATAGCATAGAAAAAAGAAAAAAGAATAATAGCTCAACTAAAATGAAATAAGTATACTAGGCAGCTATAGTATGAATAAATTATAAATGATGAAATATTTTTAAATTTTATTTTACCAATTACATATAACACATTCCAAATAACTTATTTCCCTCCCTCCCTGCCTTCCCTTCCCTTCCTCTTCCTGGTGCTAACAGATGATTAGATCTGGGTTGTGTGTGTGTGTGTGTGTATGCACATATATATATATATATATAATGCAAAACATATTTCTATAATGTTCATTTTTACGAGTAATTTTATAAAACCAAAACTCCAAAACATAAATCCAAATAAACAAGTGAAACGTATATACTTTGATCTGCATTCTGACTCCAACAGTTCTTTCTCTGGAGGTAGATACCATTCTTTGTCCTAAGTCCCTCTGAATTGTCCTGGGTCATTGTATTGCTGAGAGTATGTCTATAACAGTTGGTCATTCCATAATATTGCTGTTACTGCATGCAATGTTTCCCAGGTTCTGCTTATTTCGCTTTCCATCAGTTCATGAAGGTCTTTCCAGGTCTTTCTGGAATCATCCTGTTCAAGAAATGATGAAACATTTAAGCAAAGTTTAAGCAAGTTAGAATCAATAGGACTTTGTGAGTAATTGAATATGTGACTGAAGGAAGAGAGAAGAGTTAGAGATAACATGAAAGTGTTACTGAAAGACAGTGGAAATAAGAGGAACTAGTCAAATGGGGAAAACTTATTTGTTCACTCTGGGTTTGAAGTGATGCTGAGATACACAGGAAGAGTTCTTATAGAACTTGTGAGTTTAAAAAGATGTCAACTGTCATGGTTGTCTATGTCATATACTAGAAACATGGGGCTGAAGCTTGGAAAAGCTGTGAAGGCTACAAATTATGGAGATAGTATAATTGAAGTAATGGGAATGAGGTAAATTGTCAAAGAACAGAGTATAAGGAGAAAACAGACAACAGTTAAAATAAGGCATTGGATAAAATCCACGTTAAAGGGTTGGAAAAATAATGAGGAGCCAGTAAAGGACTGAGAGGAGTGATTAGAGAGAGGAGAACTAAGAAGGCAAGATCTCAAAACATTTTTCTCTTCAACTTTCCTCCTGCTCACCTCCAGTACTCTACTCTCTCAGCTTTCACTTTAGTTAATGCCTTATCATCTCTTTCCTGAACTTGTGTAATAACCTACTAATTGGTCTCCTTGCTTCCAATTCCCTCTTTCGTAATCCATTATCCATAAAACTGCCAAAAATAATCACAGACAGAAGATATCACTTTGTTGCTTTATTTTCAAGTCATCAGTTGCTTTCAAAATGTCACAAAACAGAACCAAAGAACTTCTGAATTAGAAAAAGAAAAACAACTTTGAGGCCATTTAGTTCAACCTATGCCAACTCCCTATTGTCTCCAGGATAAAATACTATCTCCACATCTTGAAGTTAAAAACCAACATTATCTGGCTCCAGCCTGTCCTTCCAGACATATTTCATTTTGTTCCTTGGCTGGTACCTTCAAGCCAAACTGGAGTATTAACTTATTCCTAAACTTAAGCTGGGTGGTTGAGTGGATAGAACACTGGGTTTGGAATCAAGAAGACTCATGTTCCTGAGTTCAAACCTGGTCTCAGACACCAGGTGTATGACCCTGCACAAGTCACTTAACACGGTTTACCTCAGTTTTCTTATCTGTAAAATGAGCAGGAAAAAGAAATGGCCAACTACACCAATATCTTTGCCAAGAAAACCCCAAACTGGGTCACAAACAGTTGGGCATCACTTAAAAACAACTGAACAATAACCGAGCTACTCACACGGATCTCCCTAACATATATCCTTTAACGCCAGAAAGCACCTTCCAGTCTATCTTTGCCATACTTGCCATTAGTTGCCTCCTTCTGACTTAAAAGTTTCACAACTACCCAATATTCTCTTGGGATTCACTGCCAAGTTGATGATAAAATCTATCTATAGAAATCCTGGATGAACTTCTGACTTTTCTGGTGCTATTTGCAACTGCTAGAGTCCTGTCTACAGGAGGTTAAACAATCACGAAGGTTTGCTTACATGTCATTGGACAAAACCAGTTGATCTGGTTTTCTGCTGGGCATCTCCAGCCTGACATAAATCAGCACACAATTAGTGTGGTGTTGACCTATCTTCTTCAGTGAGGTTGCTGTACAAATGACACTGATTGGTTTGGCTATGCCTAGGTTTATATGGTTTCCCCTGTTCTCATTTTTAAAGGTGCTTTTGTTCATAGGAGTCTTAAAGTGATTTATACTAGTAGCATTCCTTTACTGTCAAATGGTGCTGGATAACTTCCTCTTGGGGTCAAGGTGCAATCAGAGGTACCTTGCTCATAATTTGCTTTCTTTTATATTTCCTGCTGTGGCTCTTCTCATATCAGAGGTGTCATTTTTAGTACTTTAACTTTTAATCATATTTAATTACAGCCACTTCTTGGGCTGGCCAATTTAGTGCACTTTTCAAAGCCATGTTTAATAAAGCACAGTTTTCCTGGAAAGACTGTTCCTCATTAACCAGGATAGACAGGAAATGTTCTTGCAAAAGCTCAGAGAGCCACTGTATCAAGAGAGAGAGGATGGGCAGTTTTCACAGTGCTTGTGTAACCCTGAGAGTTCATTAAGAGCCTCAGGCTGCCCAGGAAGATCATCTCATCTCCAATGCAGCTTTAGCATCTGGTATAACAACTCATTCATTTAGATATTCCTTTGACTTTTGTGAAGCGCTTTCCCCACAGCAAGCCTGTGAGATAAGTAATATAAGTTCTTTTTTTAGTGAAAATATAATGTTTTTTAAATTGCCTTGATTTATTGCATAAATTCCACTTTGCTTTTGTAATGAAGACTTTGACTTACATAAGATATATATAATATATAATATAATTATAAGCTTATAATAATATATATTGGCAGAATAAGAAAGAATTATACTCTCTTTAAGCCTCAGGTAATGTAAGGGAGATAAGAGTTGTTTTGTCCATTTCACCAAGGAAGGCCAAGAAGAGTGAAATAACTTTCCCAAAGAGAATACCCTAGTAAATGCCAGAGTGAGATTTGAATTGAGGTCCCTCCTGACTCCAAATGCCAATAAGATTCTATTCGGACATAGTGGATTTGGAGGTACATGCCAATAGCATTAAATAGGATCTTACTTTCCTTTCTATCAGAAAAAATAAACCTTCTTTGTAGGAAAAGAAGGTTGTGACAAATACTTAAAACAATTAGAGAAGATGGAGGAGTAACTAGGCAACAACTCCATTACACCATGAAAATCCTCTTTGACCAAGAGTAAAATATTGCCACAAAACAAATACAGGAGTGAAAGAACCAACAGAGGCAGAGGGAAGCAACCTTCAAAAAAAAAGAAGAAAAATCCAAAAGTTAGGGAGAGACCATATGGGGAATTGAGATGAGAGGGGAGCAGAGCTAGCAGGGGGCATAGCAGCAAGTGAAAAGGAAGCCAAGAGAAAAACACACCCCCACTGCCCCACATATCTGCTATCACAGATTCCAAACTTAAGTTTAAGCTGAGTCAGACCCTGCCGGGTAAAAAGAGGTCCAAGCCAACTAACATCCCTTGAAATTGCAAACCTGTGGAGAAGTCTGGAGTCCCAGGCCAAGGCAATCTGAGTTGAAGGGGGCCAATACACATGGGTCCAGAGAAAATCCAGGAACCCCAATCTGGGCTTGGAATGAAGACATAATCCACAGTATAGGGTGAGGACACAGTTCTCAGGGGGCGCCTCCCTGGAATCTTTTTGCCCAAAACTAAGGGTGGAACTCTAGGACAGAGCAATCAAGGATTGCTTGATTGAATCAAGAACACCTTGAGATCAAAAACATGAGCCTAACCCTGGGGCTACAATCTGATCAGCACCTGACCTGACCTGATCAAGTTCAGACTGAGATCAAAAGCTTACACCCAAGACTGAGGAAAGTCTTTAAACTATCAACATCTCAAGGGCCAATGGAATCAGCAGGGGGAGGGGACTCTCAGAGATCTCAGCCCTCAGACCATCTGGTAAACTAGTAACAACCCAGAAAATAAGCCAAAAATAACATCAAGGAAGGACTGAAATTTAAGAGGGTTCCCCAACTTCCCAGAAAACAGAGTCAACCTATAATTAGATAGAAACAATGAGCAAATAAATAATCAAAAAAGCACCTAACTCTAAAGACTTTTTATGGAGACAAAGAACAAGGTGCAGATACAGAAAGGGACAGTGAAAGCAAAGTAAACACACCCAAAGTCCAAAAGAAAAATATGAATTGGACACAGATTCTGGAAGAGTTCAAAAAAGACTTCAAAACTCAATTATTAGAGGTAGAGGAAAAGTGGGGAAGAGAAACTAAAGTGATGCAAGAAGAAATCAAAGTGATGCAATAAGAAATGAAAGTGATGCAAGAAGAAATGGGACAATTGAAAAAGGAGAACTAAGAACTGACAGAGGGAATCCAGACCATAAAAATCAGAATTGACCATATAGAAACCGATGATTTCATGAGAAATCAAGAAACAATAAAGCTTTACCAACAAAAATCACATGATTATCTCAATAGATGCAGAAAAAGCCTTTGACAAAATACAACACTCATTCCTCTTGAAAACACTAGAAAGTTTAGGAATAGAAGCACTATTCCTCAAAATAATAAATGATATATATTTAAAACCATCAGCAAGTATCATCTGCAATGGGGACAAGTTAGAAGCCTTCACAATAAGATCAAGAGTGAAGCCAAGGATGCCCATTATCGCCTCTATTAATTAACATTGTACTAGAAACACTAGCAGTAGCAGTAAGAGAAGAAAAAGAAATTGAAGGGATTAAAGTAGGGAATGAGGAGATTAAACCATCACTCTTTGCAGATGATAAAATGGTATACTTAAAGAATCCCAGAAAATCAACTAAATGGCTAGTGGAAATAATTAACAACTTTAGATAAGTTGCAGGGTACAAAATCAACCCACATAAATCATTAGCATTTCTATATATTTCCAACAAAACTCAGCTACCGGAGTTGTAAAGAGAAACTCCATTTAAAATCACTCTAGACATTATAAAATATTTAGGAGTCTATTTGCCAAGACAAACACAGGAATTATATGAACAGAACTACAAAATACTTCCACACAATTGAATCTAGATCTAAATAATTGGAAAAACATTAATTGCTTCTGGGTAGGATGAGCTAATATAATAAAAATGACAATCAAACTACCAAAAAACTTTTTTATAGAATTAGAAAAAAAATTATAACAAAGTTCATTTGGAAGAACAAAAGATCAAGAATATCAAGGGAAATAGTGAAAAAATGTGAATGATGGGGGCTTAGCAGTAGCAGATCTTAAACTGTACTCTAAAGCAGTGGTCATCAAAATAATATGGTACTAACTAAGAGACAGAAGGGTGGATAGATGGAATAGATTAGGAGTAAATAACCTCAGTAAGCTAGTGTTCAATAAACCCAAAGACCCCATGTTTTGGGACAAGAACTCACTGACAAAAAATGCTGGGAAAATTTTAAACAGTATGGGGAAAATTAAGTTTATATTAACATCTTACACCCTATACCAAGAAAATTTTAAAATGGGCAAAACTTAAATGTAAAGAGTGAAATCATAAATAAGTTGGTGGAATATAGATTGGTTTGCCTGTCAGATCTATAGAAAAGGAAGGAATTTTAAGACCAAGCAAGAGATAGAGAATACTGCAAAATGTAAAATGAATGACTTTGATGATATCAAATTTAAAGGGTTTTGTACAAACAATGCAACCAAAATTAGAAGGAAAGCAACAAACTGGGAGAACATTTTTATAACAAAACTCTCTGACAAAGGTTTAATTTCCCAAATATATAAGGAATTAAGTCAAATTTACAAAAAAATCAACCATTTCTCAAACTGACAAACAGTCAAGGGGCATGAATTGGCAGTTTCCACACAATGAAATCAAAACTATCAATATGCATGTGAAAAAAAATGTTCTAAATCCCTCCTGATTAGAGAAATGCAAATTAAAACAATTCTGAGGTACCACCTCACACCTAACAAATTGGCCAATATGGCAGCAAACAAAAGTGACAAATGCTGGAGGGGATATGGCAAAATTGGGACTCTAATACACTGCTAGTAGAGTTGTGAATTGGTCCAACCATTCTGGGGGGCAATTTGGAACTATGCACAAAGGGCTTTAAATCAGTACCTGCCCTTTGACCCAGCCATACCACTGCTGGGTTTGTACCCTAAAGAGATAATAAGAAAAAATACTTGTACAAAAATATTCATAGCTGCACTTTATTGTGGCAAAAAAAAAAATTGTAAAATGGGGGGGGTCCATCGATTGGGGAATGTTTGAATAAATTGTGGAATAAGTTGATGATGGAATATTATTGTGCTGAAAGGAATAAAGAAATGGAGGAATTCCATGTGAACTGGAAAGACCTCTCGGAATTGATGCAGAACAAAAGGAGTACAACCAGGAGAACATTATACACAGAGACTGATACATTATGGCACAATCAAATGTAATAGACTTTTCTACTAGCAGCAATGCAATGATCCGGGTAAATTCCTAGGAACTTATGAGAAAGAACACTATCCACATCCAGAGAAAGAACTGTGGAATCAGAAATGCATTCGGAAAATATATGCTCAATCACATAGTGCAATAGGGATCTGATTAGGGTTTTGATGTTAAAAAATCATTCTACTGCAAATATGAATAACATGGAAATAGATTTTGAACAATGATACATGTATAACCCAGTAGAACTGCTTGTTGGCTTTGGGAGGGGGGAGACAGGAATGCGGGGGTGGATTATTAATCATGTAACCATGGAAAATATTCTAAATAAAAATGTAAAAAAACCATAAAACAATTAGAGGAGTAGCTAGGTAGCATAGTGGATGGAATGCCAAGCTCAAAGTCAGGAGAATCTCTGTTCAAATCTGGCCTCTGTCACTGACTAGCTATATGACCCTGGGCAAGTCATTTAACCCTAATTTCCTAGCCCTTACAGCTTTTCTGTCTTAGAATTGATAATTAGATTGTAGCATTGATTCTAAGACAGAAGGTAAGCTTTTAAAAGAAAACAATTCAAATGTGCTGCTAGAGCCAAGAGGTTGCTGTAACTTCTCCCTCAGGGGCCCTAAAATACTCACAGTGATGCTGGTGTCACTGTGAGTATTTTAAATATCAATGTGCCAGAACCAGAGCAATGTTGCCACAGAGGGAGGAATGTGTTTTATTTAAAAATTGAACTGAAGAAGGAGAGTGGCCTTTTTTACTTCTACTCTGGGAAAAAACTGACCTCCTGGGCTGGTGTTTTGCTCTATTATCATATCTGTCCATCTCTGGCAAACCATGGCCTCAGTCATCCAGCTGAAATGGGGAAATGGAGCTTTCCTAAAATTAGAAAGGCCAAAATTCCTCTTCTATTTCTCTCTCTTTACTAATGAATGCTTATAAATCTGATTATGAACCTCCAGATTAATTTTTATTGCTAACACAAGAAATAAATAAAATCAAAAGAATGAAATAATAGAATATGAAACACTGTATCACAAAAATTGTTGACCTAGTAAGTAGATCAAGGAGAGACAATATAAGGATAGTTGGACTCCTGGAATCCAGGTTATGATAAAAATAAAGTTTAGATACAATATTCCAAGAAATCATCAAGGAAAACTGTCCAGGAATTCTATAATCAGAGAAATAGAAATTGAAAGAATCTACTGATCATTACCTCAAAGAAACCCAAAGATGAAAATGCATAGGAACATCATTGATAAATTCTGTGTCTGGCAGGTTAAAGAGAAAATACTATAAGCAACAAGGGAAAAAATAAAATTTTAATACTGTGGAGCTATTATTGTCAGAATAACAAAAGACTTAGAAGCCATAAAATTAAAGGAACATAGCATTTTGTAGAGCAAAAGAACTTGACTTACAACCAAGAATAATATATTCAGCAAAGATTAACATAATTATAAAAGGTAAAAAATGGATATGCAATGAACTAAAGGAGTTTTGACTAGTCCTGGGGGAAAACCCAGAATTCAGCAGAAAATTTAATCTATAAGGTAATGAAAGGTAATGAAAGACTAATCTTAAGAAACCCAAAAGATCAGATTGTTTGGCTACCATATGGAAAAATGTCATCTATGATTCATGGGAATGGTATCATTGTGTTAGTATTTTGAAGAACAATGTATGGATCAAAGACTTTCTAGGATGAGTGTAAAGAAAGGAGCCAAAATGGTAGTGGAATAGATCAGGAGGCGTTAGGGTGGAAAGGCTATCTCATATAGAGGTGGAATGAGTCAGATGAAGTCACAGAATCAGATAGGTCTCAATAACAACAAAGGGTATGTTTTCTTTAAACTCCCTTCTTTTAAAATTGTTATCCTTCTTATCTTCTGTCTTAGGACCCTTATTAAGTATTAGTTCTAAGGCAGATGAGCAATAAGGGGCTCAATTGGGGTTAAGTGACTTGCACAGTCACATAGCTAGGAACTGTCCATGGCCTGATTTGAATCCAGGATCCCCCATCTCCAGACCTGGCTCTCTGTCCCCTGAGCCACCTACCTATTCCAACAAAGGGTTTTGCATAAGACAGAAGATCCAATTTTCATCCCTCTCTGATATACTAATGGCTTTCACCATGCAGACCACATTCCTTCACAAGATCTGAAGCAATATTCTTCTTTAGAAGCAGTATTCACTCAAAGCTGGATATTCTTTAGGAAATGAATTGATTTATGCATCCCTCAAACACTTCCTAAACACCAATTATGCAAAAGGTTTATATTCTACTAGCAACATACTAGCTGATGAGCAAATTCAATGTATAAACAAAATAAATGCAGTGAGGGGGTGGGAGTTAATAGCTGGAGAAATCAAGGAAGTCTTCTTAAAGGAGGTGGTGACTGACCTCCTTTGAAGGGAACTAGAGGTCCCTTTCAGGTGGAAAGGGAGGTGAAAACTATTTTCAGGCTAATGCTAAGACCTTATTTCTTTCCTTTTCCAACTACATATTTGTATAAGGCTTATTTTTTTCATACACTTCTACTAAAACAACCCAGCACAATATAGATGGAATGAAGAAGCAGTTATGGGAATCCTGATGTCTTCTATTAACTCGGACAGTAAAGAGATTGGCAAAAACATATTATGACATATAATAATGTCACTTTTCTCATTTTTTTTGGAAAGTATAGTTGGGTTTCTTCCCATAAAACATGTTTACCATTTAATGGATTTATTATTTTTAATGAACTAATAGATATTTAAATTTTTATCAGTTTTAATTTTGAATATGGCAACTATAGATAGAAATAGCCCACATGAACAAAAATTCTTTGGGATACTTAATAATTTGGAAGAGTATAATAAGGTCTTCAGACCAATAAACTTGAGAAACACTGTGCTAGTACATAGAACACACATCTGAGAGTAAAGTGTAATAAGCCTGGACAGAAAGGCTGGACCCAGATCATGAAGGGATTTCAATGCTGAACGGAGGTGTGTACATTTTTTTTCCCAGAGGAAATAAGGCACTGCTGAAGCTTTAAGGAGTGACTTGATTGGGTCTTCACTTTAAGAATTTGGTAACCATGTGTTGCAACTTTTGGAAAGGGGAGAAACTCTAGGCAAGGAGACCAATTAGGAGGCTATTCCAAAAGTCCAAGGGCAGCTAGGTTGCTCAGTGGATAAAGTGCCAGACCTGAATCAGGAAGACTCAATTACTAGCTGTGTAACCCTGGGCAAGTCACTTAACCCTTTGCCTCAGTTTCCTCATCTGTAAAATGAGCCAGAGAAGGAAATGGTAACCCCCCCCCCCAGTATCTTGCCAAGGAAACTCCAAATGGAGTTGCCCAGAGTCAGATATGACTGAAAAATGACTGAACAATAACAATAATCTAGGCAAGAGGGAGGAAACTGGGCTAGGGTGGCTTTGATATGAGTATAGAGAAGAGAATAAAATGTATTAAAGAAGTGGGATCAATAAACAAGACTTAACAAGTGATTAGATATGGAGTATAGGGGAAGAGTTTGTGAACATGGAGGACTGGAATAATAGTATTTCCCTTTATAGAAACTGAGAAGTTAGGAGGAGGGTTAGGTTTGAGGGGTATCTGCGTTTTATAGATGAAGAATCTTAGGCTCAGAGATGTTAAGTGACTTGCCCAATGGCACACAAGCAAGTTTCAGAACTGACGCTTGAATGCAGGTCTTGACTTCAAATCCAGTATGGTTTTTTTTTTCTCTGACACCATACTAGTCCCTTAAAGAAATGGTTGACAATTAGACAGCAAGAGGAAACTTAGGTAGATCAAAGTATCTGGTCTCCCCACCCACATGATCTGAAAAATCAAGGGTTAATTATATTTGAAGTGACGGTGCTGATGATATATCTCAGTCGAGGAAAAACAGGGGATGACTTGCTGTCCTTCCCACACTGAGGACACAGCTGCAGGCCCTCATTTTGGCTTTTATCACAGCTTAAACAAATATTTATGGAACATGTACTAAAACTAGTTCATTCATTGCTTTCATGAATGTCATGTAGCTTCTAAGAACAATGCAACTATTCTTCTAGAAGTCCTCTTGCTTGGCAAGTTAACAGTGCTTATCACCTGGTGTGTGAAAGAGAATACAGACTAACCATGAAGAATGATAAAGTGGAATAGTTCATGATGACAAAATAGTCAAGAAATGGGAAGAATGCATCTCCAGAAATATCACGATCTGGGATATAGTGGAAGATCTGGGATATGATGGAAAGCTTTGGTGCAATCTAGTGTTAAAGTGAATTTGTTTCCACCCGAACGAGATGGGATATTTTTCAATTATTAATCAATAAGTATTTATTATTCTAAGTCTGAGATGTTAAATCTCTTTTGTGTCACGGTCAGCCTGTGGAAGCCTCTGGATCCCTTTGCAGAATAATATTTGTAAATTCATAAAATACATAGATTTATACTGAATTACACTCATCAAAATATTGACTTCAAGCTATAGTTCCAGATAATTCAAGAAGTCTAGGTATGGCCTCTGCCCTCAGGTAACTTTGAGGAGGCAGGACTAAAAAGCATGAAACAGAGAAAAATGGAACACTCATGCTGTGTGGTCTTGGCTATAATATGAGCAGTAGGAATTTCCAGAAGGATGAGAGCAATGAGGGATGGGGATGGGAGGAAGTTGGAGGGAGGGAGGGAGGCTACCTGCTAGAAGTGACTGGTGTTTATATAAGGGGAGCGGAGAAGGGAGGCCACTCAGGTGAAAGAAAGAGCACTCGAACACAGGTGGGTTTGAACATGGCATGTGTAAAATCAAATCTAAACTCTCGTTTGTGTTCAAATCCCTTCGTAACCCGACTCTGCTACCATTAGAGTTCTATAGCCTATTACTCCTCTTCATGCAAGCTCTGGTACCACCAAACAGTCCTTATTTTTATTATTCACACATGACACAGTCCTCATTTCCTTACCTTTACACAGTCTGTGTTCCATGCCTAGAATACACACCTTCTGCACGTTCACATCTTTTCTTCCAGGCTTAGTTCTACTTTCACTGTCTTCTTTTCTTTGTTTTTTATTTTTCTTTCAATTAAAAAAATTCAGTTACATATAGACACAATTTTTGGCAATGGTTTTTTGACATTTTGGAATTTAGATTTTCTCCCTCCTCATCCCCTCCCCCAAGGTGGTGAATAGTCTGATATAGGTGCTACACCTATGTAAGACATACAGTATTTCTATATCACTCATGTCATGGTAGAAGATACAAATCACACACACAGTAGAAGTTTCATGAAGGAAATAAAGTGGTAGATGACATGTCTTGATCAGACATCTTGATCATTGTTCTCCTGGTTCTGTTCACGTCCTTTTGTATCAGCACATATCAATCATTCCAGGTTTTCTGAATTCATCGTGTTCATCATCCCTTATGGCACAACAGTATTCCATTACAACCATATACCACAATCTGTTCATTCATTCCCCAAGTGATGGACAACTCTTCTCTTTCTGTTTTTTTGCCACTACATAAATTGCTGCTAAAAATATTTTGGTACAGGTCCGTCCTTTCCCCTTACCTCTGATCTCTTTGGGATATAGACTTACTAGCTAGCCAGTTTCACTTTCTGCATGAGATCATTTTTGTTCCCTTGAGCTGCATGTACTTTCTTCCCCTAAAGATCTTTATCTTATATTTTTCTGCATATGATTTTTATATTGCCTTCCATGTCAGATCCTTGAAGGCAGAAACTTTTCCATCTTTGTCTTTTTATCCCCATGGGCTTCCAGGCCCGAAGTAGAAAAGACTCATCAAATCTAACTTCAAACACTCATGAACTCACTAATCCTGAGCAAGTCACTTAACCTTGTTGCCTCAGTTTCCTTATCTGTAAAATGAGCTGGAGAAGGAAATAGCAAACTACTCCAGTACCTTTGCCACCAAAACCCTGAATAGAGTCACAAAGAAACTAAAATGATGCAACAACAATAACCTTTTATCCCCAGCAACTGGCATTGTGTCTGGCACATAGTAGTAGTTTAATAAATATCCACCAAATGACTGATTACTGGTACCTAGTAAGATTGGCCTTCCAATATTTCACTCAGGACCTGGCTAAAGATTCACATCTTTTGCAAAGACTTCCCCGGCAGACTCCAACCCACGATGATTTCTTTACTTTGAATTTCCTCAGAAATCTTGTACATAATGCAGCACACATGCACTATTACACCTGGTAATGTTTGGATCTCCCATTTTACTCCATTTTCTTACCAAGATAAGGCAGAATTTCTGATTATTTGTAATACAGAGACTAAAAGCTGGGCATCATCCCAAACTCCCCACCTGCTTTGTGGTTTTATTAACATTTCACAGCAAATGTAAACCAGTAGACCTCACCATAGGACTTTGATCTGACAATCATAGGATGGCAAATTTGGACAAAGAAAGAATGTTAAAGTCCATCTACTCCAACTCCCTCATTTTATTGTTCCTCTTCCAGTTGAGTCTAATGCTTCATGACCCCATTTGAGGTTTTCTTACAAAGAGACTGGACTGGTTTGCCATTTCCTTCTCCAGCTCATTTTACAGATAAGGAAACTGAGGTAAACAGGGGTAAGTGACTTGCTCAGGGTCACACATCTAGTGTCTGAGGCCAGGTTTGAAATCATGAAGATGAATCGCTTAATAGGTCCATAGAATTCTAGACATCCGTATTCCCTTGAAGGCACCTGTTTCTCCTATCTCTTCTAGACTCCACAGTCCCAAATTCCTGATAAGCCCCAGCTGAATGAATGATGGCCTAATCCCACAGTTATGTCAAAAAAATTGCACCCTCAGGCATATTCTGGACTCAATAGTATATTGTATAATTCTTGATTAGGGATCTAGAAACAATGGCTCATAGTGGAACCCGTCTGCTCAGTCTTATAGTGAATTTCATTCAGTGAATGGCTGGCACTATTCTACTAGACTTAAGTGATAGGTGGAATGATCCAGTCTTGTGACTAGCCCAGCACTCCTATGCCAGCTAGACGATGGGTAATTGAGAATAAGTGCATTTCCAATTATAGCTTCATAGGACGAATGGGGAAGCATCCCTCTTACCTCTTGTGACCCCTTTTTTTTCCTTTCTTTATCCTTCATGGTGGTTCAGTGTTAATGCAATAAATACTGGTTGAAGGCATAAATGGTCTTTGCATTGAATTTATTTTCATATGTTGTGAGACTCCACATTAACAAAGGAATTTCCTGAATGTTCTGTGCCAGTATTTAAAAATAAAGTGTGAGTGGTCTCAATTTTGATACTTCCTCAAGGGAGAATGCTTCAGGTAGAGGCAGGAAGAGACTCTTTTCCCAAAGATCCAAATTCCATTGCTGAATTCCTAGTAGATCTCATTAACCAACTCTCAAAGGATTGCCTTTTGATTCCCAGGGTTGCCATTTTTCTTGTTTGCAGGAATTTGCGGTTTTAAAATAAATCAGGCAACCTATTTATACATATAGAAACAAGTTGGAAACAGAGCAGACCATCACAAGATGAAAGCATTTGGAAAATCTGTCAGATGTCAAACCAAATAATCCCAGAGCTTAATTTTTCATCCCTATAATTTGTTGGATTTCATTCTGTCCTAAAGGTCTCTTGGGGGTGGCTATAGACCTTTTAGACAATAAAGAAAGAGAAGCAGAACTTTGATTAGGTTTGGGTGACCAGGGTTTTGCCCCCAAGTACTGGCATCCAGGGGGAATTCTTCCTCTTTTTGGTGGTCCCTTTGTCCTAGGCTTCATACCATGATTCTCCACCCCACCTTTCTTCCAACCTTGCCTTATTTCTAAGCCACTTCTTTTCTGGGATTCACTTTATCTGCCTGCCACTTCTACCCTCTCTCTAAGGGTAGGAAGTTCAGGAATAGGTGAACCTGACACAGGGATGCAGGCTGTGCTTCTTAGAGGTTCCACCCTCTAGCCTGGTGTGACTCTGCCCAAATGGAGCAGACTAACCTGGCAATCTGCACCTGTCCCCATGGATGCCAGGGGATGTAGTAGATAGGGCACTGGATGTGGAATCAGGAAGATCTGAATTCAAATTATGCCTCAAATACTTCATAGAAATATGACACAAGTTACTTAACCCCTGGCAGCCTCAGTTTCCTCCTATGTAAAATGGAAATAATAATAGCACTTATTGCATAAGATAGTTGTGAGGATCAAATGAGAAAATATATTTAAAGTGCTTTATAAGCTTCAAAGTGCTATATAAATACTATTACATTGTGGGTATTCTTTTGATCATAGAGAGAAAGCTTGGGGTCTCCTCTGCCACATGACAATGTCTTAAAGCCACTGCCTCTATAGGACTGACCCTAATATCCAGCTCAAATGAATTTTCCCTAAAATTCCTATGTATGGTACTGAAGAAAAGCCTCCTACCCTTCTCTCAGAATCTATTCCTACCTTTGACTAAATAGTTCATGACTCCCACAATTGCCCCCATCATAAGTACATAGTTTTTGAGCTGGAAGAGTATTTAGAAGTGACCTGGTTAATCCTCTGCCCCCTCCATGATACAGTTTAGAGACCCAGGTGGAGACAGCACAGGACAATGGTCCTAAGATCCTTGCATCTCCATGACCATTACCTCTGCTTCCTTTCTGACCCCATAGCCAAATAGCAACTGAGCAGCACCAATCGAGGCAGGCAAGCCAGCTTGCCCAGAGCAATGAAATGTTCTGAGGGAGATGCATGGGGTGTTATGTGCCAGATAGCCTGAACCATTGCTACCTCTTTGCCTAACACCTTCCCTAAGAATCAGGTGGAGAGCTCCTATTAATATTTTTGTAGAGGTAGGTTCTTTTCCGCTATCTTTAATCTCTTTGGGAAACAAACCTAGACCAGAAATTTATATCTAAGAGCCTTAGGAATAGCATTTTTCCCCCCACCTCCATTCTAGATCCCTGGCTCTTCTTTTAGCCTGCCCTCCATGGTCATCATGGAAGGGAGCAACCCTTGTAAGGGTCCCAATATCCCTGTCACCACTAACACAAATGTCAGCCACTCAGTGGCCATCTGCCAATTGTAGGCTTGCCCAAGAGCCCTGGGAATAGCAGCACTCTTTTTTTTTTTTTTTCATTTTAGCCGTTATTTTATTTGGTCAATTTGAAACATTATTCATTGAATACACAGATCATTTTCCTTTCCTTCCTCCCCTCCCGCCACCCCTCCCATAGCCGACTGGCGATTCCGCTGGGTATCACATGTGTCCTTGATCCGAACCCATTTCCATGTTGTTGGTATTTGTGTTAGGATGTTCATTTAGAGTCTATATCCCCAATCATATCCCCTCAGCCCCTGTAGTCAAGCAGTTGTTTTCTTCCGTGTTTTTCTTCCCACCATTTGTCCTCTGCTTATGGATAGTGTTTTTTCTCATAGATCCCTGCAGGTTGTTCAGGGACATTGCATTGACACTAATGGGGAAGTCCATTACATGCAATTGTACCACAGTGTATCAGTCTCTGTGTACAATGTTTCCTGGTTCTGCTCCTTTCACTCTGCATCACTTCCTGGAGGTTGTTCCAGTTCCCA
This sequence comes from Monodelphis domestica, assembly GCF_027887165.1. NCBI lineage: Eukaryota > Metazoa > Chordata > Mammalia > Didelphimorphia > Didelphidae > Monodelphis > Monodelphis domestica. The sequence continues at coordinate 445,591,078 of NC_077229.1, forward strand.
TGGAATTCCTCCAGTTTATTATTCCTTTTAGCACAATAGTATTCCATCACCAACATATACCACAATTTGTTTAGCCATTCTCCAATTGAAGGGCATCCCCTCGTTTTCCAATTTTTGGCCACCTCAAAGAGTCCAGCTATGAATATTCTTGTACAAGTCTTTTTCCTTATTGTCTCTTTGGGGTACAAACCCAGCAGTGCTATGGCTGGATCAAAGGGCAGACAGTCTTTTATCGCCCTTTGGGCATAGGTCCAAATTGCCCTCCAGAATGGTTGGATCAATTCACAACTCCACCAGCAATGCATTAATGTCCCAACTTTGCCACATTCCCTCCAGCATTCATTACTTTCCATAGCTGTCATGTTAGCCAATCTACTAGGTGTGAGGTGATACCTCAGTGTTGTTTTGATTGGCATCTCTCTGATTATAAGAGATGTAGAGCACTTTTTCATGTGCTTATTAATAGTTTTGATTTCTTTGGCTGAGAACTGCCTGTTCATGTCCCTTGCCCATTTGTCAATTGGGGAATGGCTTGATTTTTTGTACAATTGATTTAGCTCTTTATAAATTTGAGTAATTAAACCTTTGTCAGAGGTTTTTGTTAGGAAGATTGTTTCCCAGCTTGTTGCTTCCCTTCTGATTTTAGTTACATTGGTTTTGTTTGTACAAAAACTTTTTAATTTGATATAGTCAAAATTATTTATTTTACATTTTGTGACTCTTTCTATGTCTTGCTTGGTTTTAAAGTCTTTTCCTTCCCAAAGGTCTGACAAGTATACTATTCTGTGTTCGCCTAATTTTCTTATAGTTTCCTTCTTTATGTTCAAGTCATTCACCCATTCTGAGTTTATCTTGGTGTAGGGTGTGAGGTGTTGATCCAAACCGAATCTCTCCCATACTGTCTTCCAGTTTTCCCAGCAGTTTTTTTTTCAAATAGTGGATTTTTGCCCCCAAAGCTTGGATCTTTGGGTTTGTCATAGACTGTCTTGTTGAGGTCACTTACCCCAAGTCTATTCCACTGATCCTCCTTTCTGTCCCTGGGCATAGCAGCACTCTTATTCAACCAGGAGACCACTAGCCCACCTTCCAGCCTAGTCCTTGAATCCATCTTCCAGGGGAACAAACTTTATGGAGATGAGCTCCAGAAGAATCAGAAAAGAAAATTCTTGTTCCCAAAGTCTTTGGAACTGGAAAATGACTTTGTAATCTTAAAGTGCCATATAAATAGGGGTAGAGGGTAGGGCAGGCAGGTAGCACAGTGAACAGAGTGCCAGAACTGGAATTGGAGGAACCTCAGTTCAAATCTGGCCTCAGATCCTAGCTATGTTATCCTCGGCAAGTCACATTACTCCATTTGCCTAGTCCTTGCCCTGTCAAAGCAGTTACTAAGATAGAAAGGAAAAGGTTTTTTTTTTTGGTTGTTGTTATTTGTTTGTTTGTTTTACACAGTGTCATATAAAAGATAGAGATTATGTTAATGATTCTGGTGATGCTGCTGCTGGTGGTCTCAATAAAAGCAACACTAAGGAAGCTGCATTACTTTGCTGCTGTACTCTAATCATCACTAACCCTTTTCATCTGATTTGCAGCTAAAATCCTTTATACATGTTGTTCCCCCATCCCTATAATAATGAGAGCTTCTTAAAAGAAGAAACTGTCTCACTTTTCTATTTGTATTCTCAGCACTTTATAATATTTTGCACATAGTAAGTCATTAATAAATCTTTTTTATTCATTTATTTTACAGATGAGGAAACTTGGACCCAGAGAGGTTAGTAGACTTGTGAAAGGTGACACATATATAACCATTTTAGTTCATGGCTCCCTTGGTCCACGCCATCTCTTTAGCAGTCTGTGGACCCTTTCACAGAATATTGTTTGCTATTCTTATTCATAATTGAAAGAAATGTTCATTGTCAATGAGATGTTTATGAAAATAAAGATGGGATTTTTTCTGATCTAAGTTCATAGCTTCCCTGGAACTCTGGATCCAAGGCTAAGAACTTCTGCATGGGAGCATCCTCTGTTGTTTCATTTCTCTCCAGGGTTCACCCCCAGTTCTCTAGAACTGCTCTACTTTTTTACTCTGGAAGTCTGTTCAATCATTGGAAATGCCCTCTACACCTCTGATTGGTTAGTTCTTCCCAAAACCTCCATTTTATTTTATTTTTTTTTTAAGCCCTTACCTTCCATCTTGGAATCAATACTGTGTATTGGCTCCAAGGCAGAAGAGTGGTAAGGGCTAGGCAATGGGGGTCAAGTGACTTGTCCAGGGTCACACAGCTGGGAAGTGTCTGAGGCCAGATTTGAACCTAGGGCATCCCATCTCTAGGCCTGGCTTTCAATCTACTGAGCCACCCAGCTGCCCCAAAACAGGATCTTTTCTTTAAGAAATGACCTCCTTATATTGAATTAGTTCATTTAGGCTTGTCTCTCACCATTGAGCTGGTTAGTTTATTACAAGCTTTGGTAGGATAAGATGCCATGCAAAATTATTTTGAGTGGTATGGTCAGAGTGAAATTGTGAAGAAGGTAATCATATAATCAATGATTATAAAATCTCCAAAAAGTTGGAAGAGATCTCAAAGCTCATCTTGACTCGCCCATGCCTGAGCAGGAACCTTATCTACAATATTTCCAATAAAGCTATTCAATTTCTAGCTGAAGATCTTCCATATAGGGTTATTGCTTCCTAACACAGCTCTCTGTCTTTTTTGCAAAACTCCTTTTGTCTGGAAGAGTAGAAATCTTTCTCTCTGAAATTTCCATCCCTTACTCTCAGTTTTCTTCCATTAAAGCTCTTTAATTCATCATGGCATGGTGACACTAGACTTTCAGGTTCTATCAAGCTGGAAAGGGTTAATTAAATGGTGAACTATGTCCATTTGCCAAGCCTAAACTGAAGGGTCAGAGATATATTTTAATTTTCTTTTCTTTGGGGTCAAGTATAATTACACAGAATTCAGGGGATTGGGGTGTGTGTGTGTGTGTGTGTGTGTGTGTGTGTGTGTGTATGCTCATGCATGCATGTCGGTGTGTATGCTTCTCTAAGCATTTGCTTACCCCAGTCCCAATGCCTGGAATTCTCTCCCATGTGCTCTCCTGATGAAATCCATCTCCTTCTTAAAAGTCCATTTAAAATATCACCTTTATAATGCATTCCCTGATTCCCTAGTCAGCAAAGACTTTTCTCCTTTGACCCGACAGGGCACTTTCTTTGTAGCTCTTGGATGCCCTTGGGTAGTATGATTTTGTGTCATGGTATTTGTGCATGCGCCATCTTTTCTTTTTTAGTGGTAAACACTATGAGGGGAGAGACTTTTGTCATTTCCAAGCATTGTACCTACTCCTGGTTGCTTCACACAGATTAACTTTTCAAATATTTGTTGAATTAAAAAAATAAACTGAATCTTACCACTTACTCTACTGACCCATCTGGGCAGAGAGATGCTATCTGTGATTTGCTCCTCACCTAGGGAAGTTACCATTTCAATGGCCAACTTACAAAAAAATCTGACATCTCAGAAATTATTTCAGTTGGACAAGAGGTAGGCAGTGGAGGAACAAAAATACAAAGGCCCGATGCTTATCCATAATATAGGTTTTTATCTTTTCTAGAAAGTGCTGGTATAGGGGAAATAAAACAGATCATAGGTTTGGATTGAAACCATGAGTCTCAAATGTGTCAAATGTGTATGAGTATCCCCAGAATTTCTTCAAATTGAAGTCAAAGCTCTTTTCAAGGCCTTACTCACATAGATACATATGGCCATCCAGTCATTGCAGTCTATTTGATTTTTGTGACCCCTTTTGGAGTTTTCTCTGCAAATGTGGTAGTGTTTTGTCTTTTCCTTCTCTAACTCATTTTATATAAGGAACTGAGGCAAATAGGGCTAAGTGACTTGTCTAGGGTCACATGGCTAGCAAGTGTCCGAGGCTAGATTTCAACTGAAATCTTTCTGACTCCAGGCCTGGTGCTTTATCCACTGTAGCGCCTAACTGTCTCCCTAAATGCATATATACACACATGCATGCATGCACCCATTGGAGAGCCCTTTCCTATAGATTAGGAAGCTTGACTCTTCCCTCTAAATAGAGGTACGCCTGAGGTTTTACAGAAGGAAAAGGTCCTTTTCTCTCCTTTTATGGACCTTGCAAAGTCTTGGAGGAAGAGGGCAAAGACAAGCTCCCAAGTCAATAATCAAGGCCTCTGTGGAAATT